>NW_020454805.1:1591512-1651462 GCF_003342845.1 Nothoprocta perdicaria
TTTTTCTTTTTCTTTTTCTTTTTCTTTTTCTTTTTCTTTTTCTTTTTCTTTTTCTTTTTCTTTTTCTTTTTCTTTTTCTTTTTCTTTTTCTTTTTTTTTTCTTTTTCTTTTTCTTTTATGAATGGGAAGAAACTGTGGCAGGGTACTTTTCATGAAGAATTTCAGGTCCGGCACTCTTCAATTTGGTCTGCCCTTTAGCATAAGAAAATGCTTGTCTTCAGAGAAGGAGAAAACTGGAAAGAATTACTGTACACTTTTCTATGTGCAGCTATGTTGTTAGTCATCATTTCTATTTCAGTGCACGGACTAGACACCCAGCTCCTACATCTTAAACAGAATAGGGTTCTGATTTCTGGGTATTGAATCAGATGACAAGAGAGAGAACAAATATCAAATCAACAGCAATTGAGGTCATCTATACTTTGAGTAATTATACAACACTGCAAGCGACAACACAGAGTAAACATTGGAAGTCTGGCAGTAAAACAGCTTGAGGAGACAGGATCTGTTCATTCAAACTGACACCATTGCTACTAGACATAGTTTTCAAATGAGCTGTCCCTCTCATACTTGGCGAGCTAGATCTTTTGGTTTCACAGAAAGAAGCAACTCTGATCTGAGCAGTTTTACTCGAGCTATAGCAATAAAGAGGTATCTTGACAATTCAGGTCATTTTAAAATTATGGTCATTAAATTAGACACTTGAAAACACTTTGTATCAGTTTGTGAGACTGCTGTTTTAAGTAGGCAGAGACCTTTAATTTTTATTAAAGCAATTAGTACTGCTATAAGTCTCAAAATAAAATTAACCATTGTGGTAGTACCACATTGAATAACATAATGGTTTCAGTCAAGCACAGGCTTTTTAGTTTGATAAATAAGCAGGAGACTAGAGGGACAGATCTCTGAATGCACTGTCTGTATTCAGGAAGAAAGGTCACTAAAATAGGGAATTTATTAGCCTTATTCAAAAGAATCTTCACTCATCCACTCATCTGAATACACATACTGTCCCAGTGAAGTTTCCCATAATATAGTGAAATGATATATCTGTAAGAAAAGATTAGATACTAGAAAGATGTAGCTATAATTATTTCCCTTTACTGTGTATTCTTTTCTCCTCTAAATTGGCTTCTACCTGTGATACTTGTGATAAAAAAAATCTTGTTTCTTTATTTGCATTTTGAATGTCTTGTTTATCTTTTCAGAGTTAGCAGGATACAGAGCAGTTTGTAAGCAGCTTTTCAACACATTTTTAGCCATTCCACATTAAATATTCTTATCTTGATCTGTTTATTTTTAAATGATTTTCGGGCTAAAGTATAAAAATTACATTTTTCTTTTTTAGTGATGTACGTACTCATTTATCTATAAACGGTCTTTGTAGATGGACAAAGCACCGAAGTCCTGCCACCAAGTAAGAATTCTCCAAGAGATAAGGGCATTGATTTTGGCAGGTGGAGGTTTAAGAGGTTATTAACCCCAGMTCTTTGCTTGTCCCTGCTGAAGATTACTACCACCATGACCAAACGGACAGAAAAAGTGCCTGACCTCTGTAGGTGCCTATATCCCAGCTACTTCACAGCAAAGTCCAGGCTTTCTGCTTAGTCTTCAGATGTCTGCCAGCTGAATAAGCAGACTTTGCTCCCARACAGATGAGAGGTCGCCATGTGTTCCTCTGAGTCAGGTGTGGGAATGGCAACCTCCAACAAAAGGCCAGCGAATGCAGCTTGAACAGGCAGCAATGACCCACTACACTGAGATATTTCAGTGTTCATCTGTCAACAGTCATAGGTTCACAGATCCTAACATATGTTTTAACATTTCTATGAGTGAGCAATTAAATGGAATTAATTGAAGTCATATATATAAGCATATGTATATGTTTCCAGATGCAGGACTTAACAATATTGGCAGTCTCCTACAATGAAAGTATGTAATATATTACAGAAGAAGTTCTGTCCATTTGGGAGTTAAATTCCAGCAGTCAATCACTCCCATTTTAATGATCACTTAATATATATGAAGCCACTAATTTGCCATAAAAGCCAAAAATCAAAACACCATACTGTGAAAAGAGTAATGCTATTGCCAGCTCATTTAAATGCTATTAYAATATGAAATATTTCTGCATATGTACACATTTAATGATTACATCATTGAGATGTAAAGAGAGTATTCTTTTTATTGAACCATGTAGACCTACAGCTGAGTTAGTCATCTTAACTTCCTCTATGGCCACTAGACAGAAATAACTCTTGGAAAAATACATGTGAGTCATTTGGAAAGTCTTAAGCGGATAGGCTAAATCTTAAAGATGCTAGGATTTGAGATCTTCCTAGGTATCGCCAGTGTAGATATCCATGTCATGTCAGATAAATCTTGCCATTATTGACTTAATGGCCTTATGTATAGAACTACCTTCTTGAGACTGGTTAGAAGTCTTCATTGAAGAATTATTTTCTTCAGCATATAAAAACTTAGTCAGATTTTATTGTTTGTTTGTGTTGAATCTTCCTGCAGGGGAATATTGACTTTAATGATATTTTACTATTATCTTTCAGCTAAAAATATCTCATTTTTAGTTGATTATTCCAATTGTGCCTTTTAAAACTTTATTTCAAATAATGTTCTGTTTTGATACGCAGCAAAAATCTTTTTTGTTTGTTTGTTGGTTTGTTGACATTTCCAAAACACACTTTTAAAATCTTTTTCCTCACTTAATATTTAAAGTATTTTGACTTATTTTGTCCATCTGTTGCTAGACACAGATTCCATGTTCTGACTTGCCCCAGTGCCATAGGTTAACTCACTAACTCATAGTTTACTTCAACTAACAGAACCATTTAGTTTTTCTTTTAAGAGAGAGAGACTTAGGGACTTGATGTTTTTACTTAAAAGGCTATTTGATATGTATGTCTACAATGTTAGGGGAGTATGGTAGAGTGCATAAAAACTGAGTACCCCAGTTTTGTGCACCATTTTCCTCTGTCTGTGAGTGTACAACGTCATTGCTGATAAGAGTATAATGGGATGAGAATGAAATTATGCCCAAGTGTGATCAAGAGAATCTGATAATTCTTACCACATATGAAGGAACTGTTCCAAGAACAATAAACAAGAACGATTAGGAAATACACTTTTTTATAGTCTTACCACTCCCCTGAAGTCACAGGGCTATATTTGGTAAGCCAGTAGCATAACTAAAACCAAATGTTTGTTAATATTTGCTGAYCAGCAAGAATAGCACAATTCTCTGTGCATTTCTCTATAGTTTTGAAGAAATTGACTATTGCTCTCCTGTTTTAAACTTTCTGCATGACAGAGGACAAGAGATGTCACCCCACAGCTACTACCATTTTCCACTGGCAGGATTGCTCTGTTGAATTAAGTGACTTGCATTATCATGAAAATTATGTTTGGCAGGGAGTGGGCATATTAACATATCTACTTTGMCAATAAAAACTGTGATTTTGATCCTGTGGTGGAAGTTTTCCTGAACTAGAAAGTCTGAGAACTGGTGCTCTATTGGTTGGTGTCCCTGAAAGGGATCTATATATATCCTACAGCCCCCAGAATGGTGAACTTTGGGGACTGGGCTTTCAGAGTAATGAATACATTGGTTTAAATTCCTTATAACTATTTGGCCTACAATTAAACTTGAGCACTTGTATGAATCACGATAACTAAAATCAGTAAAACTGTTTATCTACTTAGCTTCATGTATTTGCTTAAATGTTATTTCTATGTTCATTTGATTGCTAAGTTCACTGTGTTCCCCAGTTTTGGTGATGTATAACTTTGTCCAAGCTGTAATGTTTGCATTTCAATTTGTATCCTCCTGTTAGCAAGAAAGGAGAATTTTTGAGAATGATTCAGGCCTTTGTTGTGTCCTACCTAGTTACACAAGCATGGTTAAAGCACAGAAGAATCTAATATCAGTGCATCTGTTGTCCTTATGACCAAGCATCCATTTACAGCAGAGCTGACCTGGGACTTTTGTTGTAACAAGCAAGGGCATGGTTCCTTCCTTCCAGGAACATACTGGAAAACATTATCTGCTCTAAGCATTATTGGGGGGCTTTTATTCTATTTTCCTACTTTTCCGTAAGCTTTCACTTATTCATATGAAGACTATTTTTTTTTTTTTTTAAAGAAATACTTATGTTTCTAACTGGAGTGCCCTAAAACTTCCTAACTCTAACTAAGGCCACTTTGTCCAGTCTGCAAAATAAGGTCTATCAGCACATAAAATATTACATGATGGTTTGGTAAATCTGTGAAAGAAGATTGTTATCCTTTGGTGGGATTACTTTAATCTGCTAAATCAGCTATGTAAAGTCAGAAATCAGTCTCCAAGTCTATTTTATGCTAGCTATCTAACTTCGTTGATTTCAGAGCTCCATTTTTTTATATAAGTGAGTTCTGATCAGCATGAGCTTCTCACCACAAATCCGTGAATATAACATGCTCATATATTGTTGAAGACACAATATCAGATAAAAATATTGTTGAAACATTTTAAGGAAATTATTATGACTTATTATGGTCTGCATGGAAGAAGTACATTTGTCTGACTATGAAGTTAAGTGAGGAACACGAGCGTAGTATAAGGGGGTTGAATTTATGGAGCTACACTGAAATAATTCTTGTTACTCTGTGTTGGATGCATTTTCATAATCAGTGTTGTCTCATGTGTAAATACAGATTGTGACTGTCAGATGATTCCCTCTCAATTACAAAACAGTCTTTGGAGACCAAAAAATGGAACCGTGCAGTAAATGACAACTTAACACAGACTATTAATCAAAGTTATGATCTTATTTTACATTTTCTCAAAACTCAGAAGTACTTGTGAATTCAGTGCACTCTTTGTTCTTAATTATAATCACATGTGAAAACCCAGCTTCTGCATACCAGCTGATCCTATTTGTCTTTCAGTGAATCTTTTAAGGCACATGACCTTCCTTGTAYAAGCATCAAAGTCAGTGCATTTATGTTCTTCTAAGTGAACTCAATTAATCTCCATGTCATTTTTCTAATGTCAGTGAGGATCCAGTGACTTTGCATCTCTCAAAAATCTATAGTAAATTAAATCAAGAATTTGATTTGAGTAGATAGGGGGAAAAAAAAACTCCTAGTGTTGAAAGGGGCCACAATTTCCATTAAATGTGTCTGAACTCCTATTAGGTCAAGGCAAGGCACTGAAATGGGATGAGTCAGTGAGAGTAACTGCTGTATAGTAATTGGATATGAATATTTTAAAAATCACATATATCATTCAAGAAGTCAGCAAGTTCTAGATAGATACATAATATTTTTGTTGCCATTGGAGAGAACTAGCAATTATAAGGTTCTCAAACTTTACTTTTTTTAATAAACTAACAATTTGGATCATGAAAGTAACAGTATGGTCRCTCTATAGAGAATTCTCAAGCACACTGTAGCATCAGATTGCTTAACAATTTTTTTTTATTTTCCCTATGGATGAAAGTATTTTATGACTTGGTCAGACTAGTATAAGAATACCTTCCTGTGACTTCATTCATTATCATAGCTACTGAAAATTATTTTTCCTTTTAATTTACTCATTTAACTTGATCAAATTGTTCAGTTTACTTACAGTGGAATAATGGTCCTTCTAAATGTGTAATGATTTGCTATCTAGATAAATTAAATCCCTATGCTCTCCAGAATAAGTGTTCTCCCAGTGCCTAGTGACTCCTAGATCATAAGATGTGGCAGTCATAAATCCACAAAAACTGACAAATCCACAGAACTCTGAATATAATTATTTTATAGTATAGTAGAAATCAAACTTTTCATGGAGATTTTTTTTCTCCCACCTTTTAATGAATTTTCTATAAGATAATTGCATAGATTCTCATCTAGAATCTGAAATTGGAGTAAAGACATTTCTTTCACTGGAGCTGCTCATGATCAGTTCAAAGAATGTTGAATTCAAGCTCCTTCTTAGATTAACTGTTTTCAGCAAATGACAGAAGAGGTAAAAGCTCASTTTCTATCACCCAGAAATGAATGCCTTGGACATATTTGTGATGGTTTTTGATCTTTATGAGTTAATGAGTTTTGTAATTAACCAGTGACTTCCATTTAGCGAGAGTGACAGAGCCCTGGAAGAGGCTGCCCAGAGAGGTTGTGGAGTCTCCTCCTTTGGARATCTTTAAAACCCGCTTGGATGCAGCCCTGTGCCACGTGCTCTAGGTGACCCTGCATGTGCAGGGTGGTTGGAATAGATGATCTCTAAAGGTCCCTTCCAACCTTAAGCATTCTGTGATTCTATGATTCTATAATTTATCCTTACTTCTCTCCCATACCACTGTTCAGSTGTTGTGCCAAACACTCAGGAGAAGAGGAAGGTGACAAGAATTGGTTGGTATTGGTGAAGCTCCAGTTATTTGTTCCTAAGATTAGTTAAAAAAAAAAAGAAAAAAAGTGCTAATGATCAACTTTTTTGGCTGTTTTTTGAGCTCATTTCACCATGTGTGCTATAGGCAATGAAAATTCACACTACTAAGTTTAGGCAGAAAGATTAAATAGAATATTAAAACACAGCAAAAGTAGCTTTACAATTACTATTAAAAATAATGTCTTTGTCAGATGGACAGCTGTAACATATTATTTTTGAATGCACTTTTGTGATACTCTATGAGTAGCCCAAGTTAACCTAAAAGAAAGATTTTGGATCTGGGCAAAGAAATGAATTGGGGTTTTGAAAGAAACTAATGTCTTTTTTTTTTTTTTTTTTTTTGATTCTGATTATTTAGGATTTTAATATCTTTGGTGATCTTCACAGTTTTTGCTACAAGAGCCAAATAAGACATGTATTGGCACCTCAGCACTCCAATTCACGTCCAGACATAAGCATTTTCATGACTGTCAATTTTATGTTAGTTTGTGGACTATGAATTTGAGTAACTGAAGTATGGCAAAATCTATTCTGCTACCTTTGGCAGGAAGCTTAGGCATACAACAAGAGACATTAATACCTTCCCTGTCACAGTAAAATCACAGCCTGCATTGGAAAATGCATTCCTGTCTAGAAAAAGCACAAGCTTTCATGTATTAGATGAGGGAAAATACCTATTATAAATTGTGATGTAATTTCTGAGACATCATCAGAGATATATTTTTTATGTTATTTCTAAGCATGAATTTCTTATTCCTTTAAGAGCTGTTTGCATTTCAGGATGTTTCCACAAAATGATTTGGCACTTCCATTCATTATTTAGCCTTTTAAAATGAAGCTGACCTAAAATCACCATACCACAGTGTAACTGTAGGAGTGTTAATATTAATGATGTTTTTTATTCCCAGACTGATAATTTTAGGCAATGTTGCTAATTGTGAGCTTCTAAAATCATGCTGCTGCCTTTTAACTCCTGMATTCTTAGGTCATAGTAGTCTGTTTACAACATCATTTAAACTATTCAATATTGCATGCTTCTACCTCAAATTTCATTTTGACTGGCGGACTGTTTTAATTATAGGACCAACATATATCTTAAAATTTTATCTCTAGAAGAAAATAGCCTGTCTTTTCCTCTCTCCCCAATTGAAATGACGTAGAATTTCTACAGGGAGGAAGAGAAATAGGAAGAGGAGGAAAAGATGAACAGAAATCTCTGTTCATCTGAGAAGAGGTTGTAACTTGAAATTCACTCAGTCCTTATGATGAACAGATAGCTTATTCAAGAAAGCTTCTGCTTAATTCTGTGCATACTCTTAAAAACATTGAATATCAGTGAAAATGAAGAAAAAAAGAGGAAACTCTAATATATGCTTTCCCTTAGGATATGCTAACTGATCCAAATCAAAATAATGTTACCAACATTTTTTTTTTCTGCCTGTTTAGTGAGATATCCTAGYTCACTGAGTACTAGACTTGCAGCAAGGGCAATGGCAACAGCCTGAGATCGATGGAAGGACTGGGAACTCCCTTTCAGTAACAACAAGCCACCTGACTGAGCTATGCAAGAAATTCAGAGATTTGTCTGGTTCATGAGCAAGGCTTGGCTACTGAGTCCTAAGGAAAATAACTCAATTTGGACATTTTTAAATATCTTTTGGTAGCCTTAGTAACTCARTCAAAAATTTAAAAGGAATTTGTCCTTTCCTGATTGTATAGTCAGAAAGAAACACACTCCCACTTTAATTATAGGTCATAAGAAATTCTGCAAGAAATATCACAAATAAATCCACTAATTCTGTTCTCATCCTCATAAGAAGAGAATGTATTTATGTATAAATTTCCATTTATCCTCTTTCCATTTTTGGCCATCTAGGTCAGCCTCCCTTCCTTCCTTCCTTCCTTCCTTCTTTCCTTCCTTCCTTCCTTCCTCCCTTCCTCCCTTCCTCCCTTCCTCCCTTCCTTCCTTCTGTCTGTCTGTCTCTCTCTCTCTCTCTTTCTCTATCTTTCTCTCTTTTCACAGTTAGATTTGGAACTGTGGTTTGGACCTGCCTCTCTTTCTTTCTTCATTACTAATCCTCACCAGGGTGGAATGATACTGTAGGACTCAATAGTGTGCAGACTTAGCACGGATCTTCTGCAGAGGGTAAATGGTATTCTGGGACTTATTTCTTTCCCTAAGTTAATGAAGTGAGGTGAACAATGATGACAGGAGCAGAATAAAAGAGACAATCCTTCTCTTTCTGCTTTACTTTTAGAACTGAGAAAATAACAGTAATATACCTAACCTCCTGACAAGTAACCCAGTGTTTCAGATCCAGATTCAGGTACTCTTGTAGGCAGAAGAGAACCTGAGAGAATGAGAAATTTTGATAAASTTGTGGAGTAAAGAACTGGCTGAAAAATATTATACTGTAGTCTTTTGTTGAGATACAAAATATATTTTGATTGCTGCTGTAGATATTAATTCTTATAGTCCACTCTCCATGTATTTCTATCAAAGAGAAAGAAAGATTTTATATGTATAATATAAATTATATTACATCTACAGTTTTCATTCTGCATGGCAGAAATACTACAATGGCCTTATGAAATACAATAACTTTCAGATATCATATAATATGCCACTAGGTGCATGTAAAACAGAGCATTATACAGACATTATGAAGCATCCATGTCCACAGAGTGCAAAGAAAAATTATATCCAATTTTCATGTGTGGTTTAGATTTTAAATTCTTTCTTGAGATGAAGACATTAATATTTTGATAGTAAAAGGTCATTTTTCAGTAGCATTCACAGATTGCCAGTAAAAGATAATGCTTCCCTGGTGGACCAGGTTTTTTACAATATGTCTTCCACATACTAATGAAATCCCCAGAAAGCAATGGTTGATTCTGTAGTTTGCTAGATAAAGAAAAGAGGACTTGGGAGAGTACTTTATGGTGAATAATGTATTTGATTTATTTCATTCCTTTTCCTGCTTGCAGACTATATAAAAATCCATTTAAATTTCAAATTTTTATAGATCTGTTTGTTATTCAGAAATGCTCAGTAGGCAGTTAATGCKTTCTTGTACTCTTAGTGAATAGCTCTCACCATGATCAATGATGACCTAAGTAACACTTTTTTTTKKTTKKTTTTTKKTTTTTTTTTTTCCCCCTTACTGGTGACTTATTACCATACCTAGAAAGAAATTAATGTCCATCTGAAAGCTTCATAAAAACACATATTGTATGAGTATTGCCACCAGTTCCAGAACTATGGTTAGCAGATACAGCACTTGAGGGCTCCTCTCCTTTCTCCTCTGCTAGCGGCTTTTTAAAGTTCCCAGAAGATATAGCTGTTTTGCATTAAGGTTTCATAGGCTTTGAAACCTCAGCCAATGGTAATTACGATGGTAGTTTCTTGGGGAATAATAACAGAAACAACTGGGAATTTTCTAATGACAGAATTTATCTCCTCAGGAAATTCCATTTCCCATTTTTGAAATGGGAACTTCCAACAGTAAGAGATTTCAAAGAAATTCAGAGCTGGAGCAGAGATAGGGAAAGAGAAGAAGAGCAATGAACAAAAAAGACTCAGCCACAATTAAGGAACATGCGAGTTAGGTTGTTCATCTTAAAATAGGAAAGACGACTCAGGTTAAGATACTGTTTGATTCAAAATGARCTTTTGTCTCCTATAGGGAATCCCAAATGATGATTTTAAGTCAACATAGGTTTGTAGGATGTATCTTTCATGTCCTTTCTTGGTAGAGATGTTCTGCTTGCATAATTAAACATTCTTGGTAAGAAGGTCTTGAAACTCAGAAACCATATTTCAAGTGCTTTAAACTTCAGACATTTGTCCTCTTTTGTTATTTCTGTTGGAGGTGTTCTATTCTGGATAAATGTTTTAAGTGTATTTGGTACTGGATACAGCAATAGTACCCTTAGTGCAAAATAAACACTAATTTGAAATTCTTACTTTTAGACATTATTGCCTTGTTCATTATCTAAGGCATCATGTCAGGCTAGAATCTCGTGTTCAGTTAACTATACTAGGAAAGTGACTCAAAAAAGCCACAAAGAATTAAAAAAAAAATAATAAAAAACCCCTTCCATTCAACAATGACAGCCTGCATTTGCTTTGAGAAGCACAGAGTTGACTGTACTGAATCCCAAAAGCATGGGACTTACTCCAGTTTGGATGACCTCTAGACCACACTGTCCCAGTGGCATTCTCTGGCATTCTCTTTCACTGTGTCATTTACAGACTTAATGTGTCAAACTAAACTTGATGTTTTCCTCAAAGTATGTTGTGAAATTTTGAGCCATCACAAAGCTAGTATCTGATCCATGCAGGATCCCACTAGTAAAATGTCTATACCACAATCAGCCTTTTGTTAAAAAAAACTCACTCACTAATTTGTAAAAATTAGCTCACTAACAAATTTCTATGAATATTCCCAGATAAGATGTAATATAGATACAAAACTAAGTAATTTAAAAAGGGGGGGAGGGAGTGTTTGCTTGTTTGTCTGTTTTTGTTTTGTTTTTGCCTTTTTGAGGGACAAAAGTTATAGTATTTGTGGTATCCAGAGTCATTTGTCATTTGATTGGAAACTCCAAAGTCATGGCTTGATACAGCAAAATAAAAATCTGCCAGTAAAGTTTAATAATATAATAGTTTTATTTGATAATTAAGTGATTGTAAGTTAATATTAAAAAAGAAGGGTACARCTATTTAATATGTCAATTTTCACAATGACTGAGATGTGGATATTTGCAGTTTTATTGAGCAGCTCTAAAACTTGCCACTCAAAAGAGGCAGGGGCTTTCTAAGTAACACACAATATGAGGCTGCCCTTCCAAATAAAGGCAGAATCACATTTTTCAAAATAGCCTTAAATTAGACTTTATGATACTTCTATAATTAGACTTTATGATACTTTTTTTTTTGTGTACGTGAAATCATGACCTGTAGAAGACAGTGGTATTTCTGCCATTATGTTCAATATGTCCAGGATTTTACTTTATGTTCTTTTTAGTATTCACTGTACCTAAACAATTGTAAAGGGGAAGGAAGAGTACTGTTAGCAAGGAAAGGAAAAGGTAAGGAAAAGGCAAGGAAGGGCAAGGCAAGGCAAGGCAAGGCAAGGCAAGGAAAGAGTCTTAATTGGCTCATCATGTTTTGGCACATCAAAAGGTACACACTCTGTACCTTTTCCCTGTTTTAGTGAGTCCTTTTATTACCACAGCCTTTAGATCAACCTTCAAAATCTCAACAAGAGTGATGCAGGTGACCCAGCCCCAAACCCCAGAAACACTTAGTTAYGTGTTCAGTCTGACCCAGCTGATTTTTCACTTTACTGTGTTCATTCTTAAATACACTTTTACACTTCAGTGTAAAAAAAGCACCAATGTGAGAGGTCTAATACTACAGTGTAAGGTGATACTTTTCTGTGTCTAAAGATCAACTAAGCTTGAATACAATACTATTAAACAGAATGATCTGGTGACTAATTTTCTAATGTTATAAACCTTATGTATTCAGCTGTCTCCACCATAAAGTGGCTAGAATCTATTTTTCTCAGTGAGCAACACCTTGAATCCACTTCTTTGGGGAGTTGCAACAACCACATTATGGGTAGGGCCAAGAGTAATTAGGTTCATGATTGGAATCATATTAAGATACCACTAACAAAGACAACAGTAAAACAAAGTCAGTTTGTCACTGAATAAGGATTTTTTTTAATTTTTTTTTAATCTGTTCCAATAACGTGGAGTACATCCCCACAAAACAACTGGCATTGAAGAAAAGAGCTACAGTAAGATACTACTGCTACCTAAAGCCCCGCCAAGCGAAAATGGCACAAGGTAAAATAACCTTATCTGTGAAGAGCTACTTTTCTACATTCCTTCTCCATCATTCAGCAGAGGAATTGGAAGAATGCTGCATTTTTATTTCGGTAGGTAGATCATAAATTGAAAAAAAAATACTCTGCAAACGAAGTGCTATTACTACTACTGCTACTACTACTATTATCAGGTCAAGATGAACTTTTTTGTCACAAAATGTTAGTTTCAATTAAATTTCAGGTCAAATGGAAAACACTTTAAAATTCAGGATGGAACATAGTTTTCAGTTGAGTTACTTACTCTTGTCTGAATCTTTTTTTTTTTCTTTGTATTTTTTTTTCTTTGAAATGTTACCAGAACTTATTAAGGAAGATAATTGCTTTCTCCTGACTATGATAAAAAAAGAAATTCTTCAGCATTTTAAGAAAAATTTAAGTATTTAAGATCTTGAATATGACATATAAAAATTTTTGTATGATTTTTTTTTCTTTCCATTAACAAAATAATTTATTTAGCACTACTTCAATTAGAAAGATAAATTTAATTTTCCTGTGCAGCCCACTCTCTTTGCAGAATTCAAACTAAAAAAAAAAAAAGAAAAAAGCTTACACGTTTTAAATCAAAGTTGTGGGAATTCAGCAATAGTGACAAATCAGAGAGCTCTGAGACATCTGTTTAAATTTAAGCAGTTAACCTTTTTATCCCTATTGACTTCAGTGGGAATGCTGGTGAACCTAAAGATAACATGAATAAGCGCTTTTGTTGGTTCAGGACACTACAGCCTTTCTCACTGGAGCCCTGCAGTGAATGCATGCAACTGAAACTATGCATGGCACTTGAACCAGAGAGACTTTTAAAACATAGCACCGCCATGTCCATATGCCCTGAAAATAATTCAGCATATTATGTTTTTGACGACTTCCTCTCAAAGTCAGGTAAGTGTTGCAAAGTGGGAAAGGGCTCACAGCTGCACACACGCACATGTCAAGAGCACTCACCTTGTTGTTGCTTTACTGCAGACTCAGGTAATGAGCTTTTAAAATTAGAAGTTCAGTTGAAGAGCACCTCTGAAAAGTGTTTTAGGTTTCACTGTAGAACAGCTGTCAGAGGAAACACAACCACCTTCTGTGAAGCTTAAGACAAAGTAAATGCTGGAAAAGGTCAAAAGGTCCACAGAGCTGTTTCAGGGGGTACGTCTAAGTGCCAGTGATAAGGCTATGCTGCATGTGGAGATCTGCAGGASTACGAGAGTGCGTTCCCAGTTCTGTAGAAGCAGAGTGGGTTTCCACTTGTCACCTACCCTGAGAGAGGTGTGAGGTAACTCATCTTTCATGGGCATGAATTAGTGTTTTTCACTGCRTGTTGCTGGCCCATAGTCAGCGATTGACCTCGCATGGCTGCCTTCCTGCACAGCAAATGCTTGAGGACATGGGTGAGGTGGTTCACAGCTCAACCTGCTATTTACACCCCTGGGCAGAGTGAAGATCTGTGGGGCTTTGGAGGCCTTTGTTGTTTGGTCAGCCGTAGGTTACATAAAAAAAAGTAAGCAATGTGTTTATGTGATGAGATGAAGAAATAGACTTGGCTGAAACCAATTCATCTCAATTGGCTCAGTTTCCTGGGCCAGCTGGATAAGGAAGAAGCAGGAATGCATGTCCACGGCAGGAGGAAACACAATGGTCCTATCAGCTTCAAGTGTTGTGAAACTGCTGCCCAAAAACCAAGGCAGCCACAGAATGCTTTTCTTTGGCCTACTTCTTCTAATTTTCAGGTAAACAGTGATTTAGAGATTTTCTGAGGTTGAGCTTGTATTTGGACTATAATAGTTAATTGCTTCTAGTAAATACATCCCCATATAAATTTAACTGCTTTTTCTCTTTGAGCCCATTTATTTTCCAATCCAGTTTAAATGAAGACAAAGGATGAAAAGAATAAAATTATTTAGAGATTGATCTTAATGCTACAAGAAAGTAGAATAGAATGTTTTCAACTATTAAATAAGTAAATTATTCAATGGTACTGTGCATTCCATTCTTACTTACGCAGACAGACAATATATGGATTATGTATTCATTTTGCTAAAGCAGCTAAAATAAATCATAGCATCATTGTGTGCCTCAAACACACAAGCCTCCTCCCTTGCACCTAAAGAAATACACACAGTTTTTGTTCTGCTCACAGAACAGAGGCCCACATTATCAAACGCACCCCCCTTGAAATCAAATAAGTCTTTGTACTTATGTTAAAGAAATCAGGATCATACCTTATGAAAATTTTTAGTGATCAAGATGGCTGAGGAAGAAAAAAAAGGTCATTTTGTTTGTTTGTTTTTAAGATTCACAGAATTCATTATTCACAGAATTCTTTTTGGGAAAATGTGTGTTGCTGCTCTACTTGCTACTTGCTAGAGATTTAAAAAATGCATATGCCTTTCTTTCTAAAACTAATGCAGATCATACTTGTGATCTTTTCTCTATGTATAAAATACAAACATTTTTAAATCTCTGCATTGGAATTTTATCATCTCAGTTACTCAGTTGCTGTTACTGTAAAAACAAGGATAAGCTTTGCATTATTAACTAATGTGTTTTTATTTCCAAACTGAAGCAAAACTGTTTCTTTTGGCATACTGTCACTTCAGCTAATCTTAAACAAGGGAAAGTCTTGAAAGTAGAGTTACTGTTTTAATAGACCTGGTTTGATTTAGACTCATGGCTTGCATCTGGGCTGGCATTATCAATACTCTCTTCATTGTGGTGCAAATCATAAGCTCCACTGGACAGCTGTGTAAGGTGTGTAGTAGGAGGTAGGTTGTCTTTCATTGTTATAAACACTAGAGCTGTCATACAGTAGCAAAGGCTATGGATCTCACTGACATAGCTAGGGGACCTTAGTTTATATCATGTCTGTGAAGCTTTTGACTCAATTAGATTAACACAATAATAGACATATGTTTCTGGTTTCATAAGGATATCAATAATACAACATTAAATAACAACAGCCATTTAACTGAAGCTAGCAACGCAGACAGTCACATAGGTTAAGTATATTTCTAAAAATAAATGCTATAAATTCACACTTGGAAGACCAAAAGTAGATATTCAAAGCTTTGTGTAAGATCTTAAATGAAAGACTATATTTAAAGTCTGACAAGATGCTAATGTTTCCCATCTAAGTTTAAAGGACATTGCAGAAGTTCAGTCACAGCCTCATAAAGGCATTTTTCGTATTTAGGGTCTCTTTTGTCCTCTCTCTCTCTTTGGACTTCTTCAACTGTTACAAATCTTTAGCGCAATTTCTTGACGTACTTTAGATATATCTCATCTTACAGACTCCTTCAAAATATCTCCTCATTATAGTACTGTGACCAGGGACTAAAATCTGTTCATAACCATCAGTACATTATAACTATATCTGATCACTGAGGATAGCTCACTCATAATATAACATTTTTTTGTGATTAAAAAGAAATGAATCTTTTTTTTTTTTTTTTTGTAAAAAAAGAATCTACTTTCATTTAAGTTCAAGTTCAATTAAGCTGAGCAGGAGATATGAAGTTAGTCTTTTTTGAACATGTCTGTACGACTCTACAGCCTATGACCCTTGGCCACTGTAATGAGACTAAGCTCAGGTCTCTAATACAAAATTTTGCTGGAACAGCAAACAGTTGATGAGGAGAGTGGTGAAGTGTGATGTGTGATTGACAGAATAGTGCTGGTGAAATCGCTAGTGTAAGCACAGTCATATTGGCAAAAAGGAGCTTTTGCTGATACATCCTTTTATGTTGAGGAGGAGGAGGAAAGATAGTAAAAGATTAAGTGGTTCTGAGAAAAACACAGTTTTATTTGTATAAAATATATCCATGTTAGAAAGACTTTGCTGCTAAAATGTGTCAATGATTAAAATCGGCCAGTGAGTGACAGTATGTCATTCTGGCACTTCAAATACATATATTGACATTAAAGGAGGATAAGCAGGTGTCATAAAAAGAGTCTGCATTTACAAAGGATCTTCTGACATTTCCTTTTGAATAAAAGTATAGGAAACAGAAAGAGTCATGCAGTCACTGAGAAGCCAGGATTTTTGTCTGGAAATAGAATAGTCTCTTCCTCCTCATTTGACACCCAGAGAACACAGAAGCCTGTGATTAACTGCACCGAGCAGAGTTGGAGTTAAGAAAGCTGGAAGAAATAGAAGTCTTTTTATTGATTGATAGATCAGAATACCTCCTTAAAAAAATTATAATTACATTGTTTTAATCCAAACAACACAGACTTTTCCCCAACTCTCCCCTTCCACCTCCCCCACCCAAAATAAGGAATCACTTATTTAGAACCATCATCTCTTTTCGCTAATTAATTAGGTAGTCTTTGAAAACTACACATTAACTACATGACATATCAGAATTGTTGTGGTCCATTGAGTAATTATTTAATTAGGCCACATTTTAAAAATTGTTTATCTATCATATAATGCTTGGAACCAGCTTATTATGGTTTATTTTGTAATTATTTAATGAGGCTAAATGTATCCACTACAAAAACAAAAAAAAAATCCTTTTCAAGGATAGTGCCACTCTGTGCTGCAAGGGAAAATAATGATAATAAAAAAACGTAACATGTTTTAATAAGACTTTCCTATATGCAGGAAGCAAATGTTTTTCATAGATAACATTACAATAATTGAGGTAAAGTGAACAGAAGAGTCAGAGATTTTGTAGTGAAATAATTGTGCAAAAGACTAAATGTAAATGAAATAAAGTCAGTTAGTTCTTCTTCTTAGTCCATCTATGCAAAAAAAAAAAAAAAAAGGAATGCAAATAACTCATAATTCTTTTCTTTCATATGGCCATGGGAAGATGAATCAGGGTTCAAGATATTTTGGCAATATGAAGATGATTCAGAGCCTTAATTAAACACAGATAAATGATCAAAGCAGAATCAGGGTCTAAGTAAGCTATGTTTCTTTGTAAAAGTTCTACCTGGATTAGAGGAGTATGACATCCAACATCATTTTGAGATTAGGGAGGTTCTGCAAACTAGTTCCTGCCAACCTTTACGTCCGTGCCCCAAGTTCTGGTTCATTGAATGGGAGCAGAATGTGCACTGCTCCAAAATGAACRAGACTTTGCTGGAAGCCTTCTAAAATCACTCTGCCCAAATAGTTTTAAAATATGATTTTTATTTGTTTTTTTTTTCTGGTAAACATATGGAAGAATGTGCTTCTTTGGCAGAGGTATTTAGTTTCTAAAGTATAATAGTTCTAAAATTAATATGGAGAATTATGGAAAGAATGCTGCAAAGACTTAGATTGCTCCTAAACTTTCCTATTTGCAGGAGACTTGTTCCAAATTCCTACTGATAAACCACAGATAAATACATGATTAAATTTACATTGTTAGGTTTTGTGGAATAAGGAAGTTTTAAAATTGGAAGGAATAATGGGATGTAGAAACAGCGAACAAATACACCCAACAGTGTCATCCCTCTGCATTCCATGATRAAGAACAATATTCCTTATATCTCATTGCATGATTTTCTGCTGGCTGATGAAAGAAAAAAAGTGATGGTGGAACAGTTTCAAATTAAAAGGAATGAAATGGCCATCATAGTAGTCTTGTTGTACCTGTCATGTCTAAATTTGCCTCCCTGATATAGCAATGGAGTTTCAAACAAAAAGATGAGACTCATTCCTGTCACTGTAATATATGAGACCTTTGGCCTGAATCCTTCCAGCGTTATGGCAATTTAACAAATTACTACTCATCAGTAAAACGGCAGGAACTGTCTGTGTGTGCACAGTGAGCCCCTGTCTGGCAGGGGAGCTGAATCTCTTCAAAGGAGATTTATCTTGTGTCACAGTATCTCACAGCCAGGAATTGTTAATTCCCTGTAGTTCCAGGCTAGCATTAACTAAACCACCCTAGAGCTGTCATGAGGCTGTCCAGTGTGTTCCTGAGCTACTGGGATGCACTAGGAGAATTTGCTTGGCTACAGCAGACAGGTGAGTCAGAGTTCAGAGGTRTATGGATTTTAAATCCACAAGGCATCGTCTTTTAAATTTGTGAGTTTAGCACATTTGAACTTCTATGAAGCACTGATTTTCAGCTTTTGGGCTGTATTGGGACCAATGATTTCTGTTTGTCTATATCCTATACAAATATTGACATATAAAGAAAGGAAGAAAATGAAGGAAAAAATGGAAATAAGGAAAAACTCGTGATGTCCAAACTGCTCCTGAACTGGACCTATGTGAAATTTGGGTTAATAATATTAATTCTTCTCTCCACTCTTTGGCTCATTAGAGTACTAAAATGATCAAACTTAATGCCTTTAAAAACTCCCCAAGTTTCAGTTCTAGGAGGGGTAATGATTTTAGACGGGAAGTCTTGGCTTAGGCTCAGGAAGCTGGTCTTTCATTCAGACATGACATCTATAATAATATTCTCTGATTCTATCCAGACTATTATCTCTTGCCAGAGTCCTCTGAGTTTTGTTGGAAAAACCCTATGTACAACCCTTAACTTGACTGCATTTTTCCTTCTTTTAGTTTCTGAGTATTGGGGCAGATTGCCCCTTCCAAGGAAAAATTTACATATGAGTCTGACTAGGAAAGCTCAAGAAGTTTCACTATTTCCATCACATCATTTCAGCATGAATCAAGAGATGGAAGGAGGCAGGAATGGAAGGAGTAAAAAAGGGCAGTTAATCTTTATAGTGAGCATTTAATGTGGATTGATTTTTAAAATCTTGAGGATCCCCTAGATTTGCTAGTTTTAGCCAGATTGAGGTTTTATAGGACTAATCTGTCCTATAGTTCTGTACTTTGTCATTGGAGGTACCTCTCAAACCACTGGTCTCCTGACTGGTTTCCTGGCAGGATGCCCTCTTTACTTGAAGCATATTTTATTAAGTAGTGCCACTGACATTGGTTAAAAGTGTGATCAGATGGAGGACTCTAGAAGAGGAGCAACCCCCCTTTTCTTTGTTCAGAGAAACAAGATCCTTAACTTCTTTCCCTAAGTCAGTACCTCAATCCTAAAAGCAAAGGGCAAAGTGAAAATAGAGCCAGATGAAGACCTGTTTAGTCAGCATAAGCTGAATCAAACTCAGGGCTCTTCTTCCTTGCTTTTGGCTGCTTCCTGTTCTTTGTGTTGCTGATAAAACTGTGAGATAATATCTCTGTRTCATAGGAAATTCCTTCATGGTCAGGTCTGATGGTGTTATAGCCCTTCAAACAACTAAGGAAATGTGAAGTCCATAAAAAGCTCAAATATAATTTCTCCATGCTCTAGGATGAGAAATTTACATTTCTTATTTTTAGTTAAATTCTTAGCTATTTTTAGTGTTTTTAATAAAAAGCATGAGCTTTGTGGTATTTTCCTTGGATCCATCCCATTTTAAAATTACATAAGAACAAAAAAAATCTGTTTGAAATATTAAGTTTGTTCTTTTAATACATATAAATAACTTGGAGTGATTCTGTTTATTTGTCTTTCAAATTTGAGAAAGGGAAGGACAGAAAAATGCTTCTGGGCAGTCCTGATGCCAGTCTTGCATAGGCAGTATATTTTTATAGGCCTACCATAAACTTTTGATAAATATTATTTATACTGAATTACTAACATAATCTAAAAAAAAAAAAAAAAAAAAAAAAAAAAAAAAAAAAAAAAAAAAAAAAAAAAGTTTCTATAAGGGTTCTCAGATCTGAAAAAAAAAACCACAATAATGGGCATGAAAAAATATATGGACTTAAACAGATCCTGTCACATTCTAGTAAGGGTTACCTAAGTCATACTTGAGTAAACCTGCCTAAGTTCCCACATAATGCTAAAATATTTTTTTACAGCATAGATAATTGTCAGGATATTTGTGCATTAATTAAATTTTATTGCCTTATTATTCTTGACTGATTTATGTTGAGACATTTATGTAACGGTAAGAGAACATTTGAGAGGTCCCAGGGTTTGTTTTACTGCAGAGAAAAATCAAATGATTTTAGTCTCCGTTTTGGTATAGATTTCATGAGAACAGTCTTTCTCGTCACATTTTCCCTGGAATTTCCCAGGAATAAACTTTGCTGAAACAATATGCTGGCTCACAGTCAAGATTTTCAGAGTTTTCTCGAAAGTGCTATGGATGTCATTCTGGAATACTGGAATTTCCMTAGTTCGTAAAACGAAATTTTAGGGCAGTGACAGCTCATTTCAGTGGTTTTGCAGTACTGCTTTTCTCTCCAAGGGTGCAGTGGAGTATTTTTARTGAGAGATACACAAAGCAAAGAAGTCAGTTGAAAGAAGTGAATATTTCTTTAGTTTCTGTATTGACCTTTGAGGATTTGGTGTCCCTGTGGAGTCAGTGCCTGACAGGAGTCAACCCCCACTTGGGTTGGTAGCATAGGGTAAACAAGGGGTGCATGGGATGTCATAGGGACCGGAGGTGTCAGGGGGCCCAAGGCCACGATGGGATTCGCCAGTGGGAATACTTGGCACTGCCAAATGCTCTGCACACCTGCAGATAAACCATGCCAGACAGCAAAATACCTTGATGTATGTCCATGAAAATCAGTGGGAAAACTTCCTAAATGTGTGTGGGTAGAACTGGTACCACTATGGTGTTTCACAGCCATGTCGGAGCAGATGGGGCAGGCACAATCTTTGGAGCATCTTAGGCTTCTGTTTCCCAGACTGAATGGGAAGATGTTTTGAGCACTGCTGGTTTTGGCAAACACTTCCTGCATAGGTTTTCTGGATCACTTTCTTGGACTTAAATTCTTACGTTTCATCCAGTTCCCATTTTAGGTACCAAGTAGGCGCTCTGGAACTCATTCCATAGTCTTCATTACCCAGCTCCAAAAAAAGTCAAAGKCAATGAGCAAAAACCCACCAACCTGCTGGGAAAGTGCAGCTCAATATGTTTTGAGGCTGTTTGGATTTTTTGACCAGAAAAGCTGCCTTTTCTTTCATGTTTGTTCGGATGTTGCCACTCAGCTAAAAAAAAAAAAAAAAAAAAGGTGTCTCTATATTGTCAAAAAGTTGTCATTTTGGGTCTCTGATTGAGAGGAGAGAAAGGTTTTATTTTCTTCTCCCTTTGTGTCACATATCAMTTAGCAGATTTCTTCTAACAGCTCTTTTCTTTTTTTCTTACTTTTTTTTTTTTTTAAAGAGGAAATTGAAGGCATCACAAAGCCTTTCAAATGTTTTCCTGAAAAAATTACGCAATTTTTTTTTTTTTTCTGAAAAACGTGATGAGATTGGATCTCCTAATGCCTTTGTAAATTTTAAGATCTGTGAATTGGTTTTGTCAAGGTTGCCTCCAGAGCTGGAATTACACAGGTGAACCGTATGGCTAGCTAGAGTCAGGAAGCAACCCAAAGGCAGTTGCCCTCTCCACTACTTGCACAGTGCCCTGGGGATTTAGTAGACTTTGCCAGCACAGAGCACACATCTTATACCTTGCTCTTTTATGGTTTGCTATCAGGCTTAACCCAYCTAATGAATTCATCACATCCAACCTGTCAGTAAGGGAGAAACCTAGAGGTCTGGGATCTTCCTATAGTGATGAGTGCATGGATAAAAGAAAGTATTCAGCCTTCTCTCTCTGCTAACAGTTCAGTTCTTTCTCCAACCAGACACGTTCAGAATAAACCAAACTGTAAATTCTTCCTATGAAAAGCCTGAGCAATGCAAGTGTAAAAGATATAGCTATTAGCAAGAAGGAATGTCTTTTTTGCTTAAGTGATTTTTTACACAGACTACTTGATAATCATGAACTTTAAGAAAAAAAAAAAAGAATAACAGAATGAACATTTGCAGCTTGTAATGCTGAGACTACATCAAGCAATGTATTACACAGAATATTACACAGAATATTCAAGGTTGGAAGGGACCTCTAGAGATCATCTAGTCCAACCTTCCCGCTCAAGCAGGCACACCTAGACCRTGTGGCACAGGGTGGCATCCAAGCAGGTTTTGAAGACRTCCAGAGAAGGATAGTACAAACGTAGTACAAATGAAACAATTTCATTGACCTTACTGAAATGTGTGGGAAAAAATCTAATAGAGCTCAGATCAAAAACAAGATGTTCACTGTACCTAAACATGAGATTAGTCTTCTTGTTCACTCTAGAGTTTACAACGGAATTCAGTTCTGCTATGAAGAACAAGAAATGTTATTGGGAACTAGATTAAGCAACATGAGGAAGAGAGAAAGATGATATATGGAATTGGTTTTATGGTTTACACTTCTTTTATACTAGACAATAGATAGGAGGGAAATAAGTTCTGTAAGAAAGTCTGAAAAAAAGTCAAAAGATTGGACATTTTATGTTGGTTTYATAGAATTTTCTTTTTATTAATTAAGATTCAATTCTAACATCTGGGATTGTGGGATAAACACAGACAAGAGAAAGAAAAAATTATCCTTTGGGGATTCTGAATATAATTTATTGAAATGTCAGATATTCCTACATCATCCTTTTATATATAATAAYACTCTTGCTATTTTTCTTGCAGTTTTGCACAACTGCAAAAACTTTTTGCAGTTATTGTTCTATGTGCAAGTCCTATGCACTCTTTCAATTTAAACTATTATAAGGAATTTAAATGATTTTGATACTTTAATTTTATATCCTGTAATAATATTCAGAAAACTAGGGATTTCTTTATTTTATTTTATTTTATTTTATTTTATTTTATTTTATTTTATTTTATTTTATTTTATTTTATTTTATTTTATTTTAATTTGGAATGCTATTCATTGTGGAAGAGAAGCACTAGAGACATGTAAATTTTACTGACAGAAACATCATGTGTCAGTGCATGGCAGGAAACAGGCGATATGCGTTTCCCATCCATGGATATCCCATCCATGACAAGTGGATATCCCCTAGTGTCTCTGAGGGTTTGACCACTGTAATATTCCTATTGACTGTCTATGAGTCTTTTCATATCAGATATATATGCTAAATGCTAATACTCAGTATCACATAATAATTTTTCTCTCCACTAAATGCCTTTCTTTCAGGTGGTGGTCCAGATTAGAATATCTTACATACTTTGTAGTCTGTTTTCTATTTAGACTTTCATTTCATTTTGTTTGTGCATACAGRTGATCCTAACAGATCACCTAATCCTGCTCCTTCTTTCCAAAGATAGGGCAATGGGGATCTAAAGTTTGTTTTATCCCTACTTTTTGGACTGCTTTTCAGACCAAAGTTTGGTGTTGCCCAGACCTTTGTTGTTGTTTTTTTTTAAAAAAAGACTCCATCCCTTCCTCATTCATATCTTCTTCTCTCCTCTTGACACATAATGAATCTTCCTCATGATTTGCAAGGAGGGTGCAGATTTTCATAACCTATAATCTTTTGGTATGTGCTTTTGATGCCTGATGTATGGAGCATCTGCTGAGATTCATGGTTGTAATTGCAAGATAAAATCACATATTTTGCTTGCCTGAATAACCATTATTTCAAAATAAGGGAAGCACCTGAAGAAATCTCTTTCAGGAAGAGGAAACAGATACAAGATGAAGGATACAGCAAAAAAAAAAAAAAAAAAAAAAACCACTTCATTTTTTTTCTTTTGGATTCACAGAGGTTTAGGTGAAGGCTTTGACTGTTCCTAGAACAATTGGGCTACTATGTTGCATTGTCTAGGCTCAGACTTGACATTTAATTTTGTCTCTTCAGACTTGTACTAAGTCAATTGCCCTAGTTTGTAAGGATGGAGTCACACACTTGCCTAGCTTGTTTAACTGCTTCTGAGATTGAGATCTCTTGCTGGGTCTTAGTTTCTCTGTTCTTTCAGCGTGTGAAAATATGACTCACACAATGAAGCAAATATCCTATGTATAAGACAATGAAGCAAATATCCTATGTATAAGATATATTTTCTCTGAATATGGGTACAAACATGCACAATTTATCATTTACTCATAAAAAATAATGAAATGTATATCTATTATTTTATACAATATTTTCACTAGATTTACAGCTTGTGTAGAAGTAACCAGTGTGCAGTCACTAAGCTAGAAGTTTTTCCTCTTCAACRTCTATTGTAAGTTGATTTATCAGTCTTTCCCTTACAAAATCAAATATGCTTAATTCATAATAAAATCTTTTATACAACAGCTTCTTTCTAGATAACAAGTTCTTTCACATAAACCTTAGCACAACCCTATTGAATTGTTTGCAGCGAAAATTAGGCATTACTATGAATTTYGTAACACATTGACCATCTATAGTGGGTTTTTTTTTTTTACATATAGAAAGATACAGTATTTATGATGATACTCMTGATTCTCAATAAAATTTATCAACCTTTTCCTGAATCAGTCTCCTCAAATTTGTTTAAAATAGATCACTAAAAGTGAGGGAAAATGTGGTTAATATTGTATAAAATTAGTGAAGTTTTTCTTTATGGAATAATTCTACACTGTTTTGCAGAGCTGAAAAGTTTAATGGATCAGAATGAAGACAGGCAAGACCACTGAATTTCTATTCTGATTCTCAAKGTATTGTTTTACCTAGTTATTCCTCTATAGAAGGTAAGTTTTGAGTTCAACAAAAGCATGTTTCCCAGTGAGAGTTTCAACTTGAAGATATGAAGAGAGAGAATGTGTCTATTCCCTTGAGACTTTGTTCTCATCAGGAATCACTCTCACCCTTAAAAATTTGTCCATTCCACTCTTTGAATAGGGTTGGCTTTGCTTCCAACCATTATTATCTGTTATGCCTTAGCAAGGAGAGMCTATATTTTTTTTTTGTATGAAATTCTATCAATCCAGTCACTTCTAAATCTTCTGAATAATTAATCTGGTAACCTCTGGTAACCCCTGTAACCCCAAATTTCAAGATMTTTAACTTGAATCATGCTGGTGATTATTTTTTCTTTCTACATCAATTTCAAATTTCCAGGAGTAATTATTTTTTTTTAAATCATGAGCATAAGGAACTACTACATTTTTCCCAGGAATTAAATTGCATTCAGTCCTTGCAGTCACATGTAAAAAAGTCAAAAAAAAAAAAAAAANAAAAAAAGAAAAGACAAAAAGTTATTGTAGAAAATGGAACCACCAAAAATGGTATGACTTTTGGCAGATTTGTTTTCATGTCTGCAAAAAAATCCTTAGATCATTTTCAGGCAATGCTTTACAACCTTTTGAACCTCCCTTCCAATTTAGAACATTGTAAAAGTTAGTCTTTTTCCATAAAGCAGATTGTGAAATACTCTTAGCTGTTTATTTTAAATTGCCAGAACACTTTTGATACTTGACCTAAAGTTTTTATGTATCAAAAAGTATGCATGTATGTATGAAAAGAACGGTGGAGTAAACAGGAAAGTAAGAGAAACATAAGCTCTTGTGCTTTTCATTGAGACAAACTACAAAGATTTAATTGTCTCATAGTAAAGGTCTCATGATATCAAAACTTCAGGCTGTTTATCTCCAACATATTCTGTCCTTCTTCATCTGAGTTTCTGTGCTTTTTCTATCTCATTATCTTTCTCATTTTTATTTTGAAACAGTTATTTAAATTATAGTGTGTTTCAAAATTAAACTTTACTGAAACTTTACTGGTAACTATCACCATGAACCATGAGACCTATTGCATTTGCAGACTGTGAAGTTCTCAGAAAACTCTTTTCTGAAGTCCACCAATTTGTTAGAAAGAATACATATTCAAGCCTTCTGGAGCAGATTTGATATAAATTGATATCTTCACTATGCTAGTCCAAMAAGATGTATCAGTTTATCCACTTCTCGGTCCCTTTATGCCTATTGATTTGTAGAGTTATTCTGCATACCTAAATGTATACTCTTAGTTATTTTTAATATTTCATGATAGAATTCTCAGATTCTGGTCAGATTCTGAAGTTTTTACAAATGTGCTCATATTATGCAACCCACCAATTTTCACTCTTGACTATTGTTTACCAAATAAATTGATCTTTTCTTTCTCCTACCTGTGATATTTCCTTATATTTGGATATTCTTGGTCTATTTGCTTTCAGTATCCTGATGAATTTTCCAGGACCGTGAATATGTAGCCTTCTGTCAGACTTTCACTTCACCTTCTTCATGAAATTCAATAAATGGAAGTACAAAGTCCTTCACCTAGAGAGGAATAACTCTATACCCCTGTACAGGCTGGGTGCAATAGCCACAAACTGAAACACAGGAACTCCATCTGAACATGAAGAAAAGTTTCCTTACTGTGAGGGCAACACAGCACTGGAACAGATTGCCTGGGTTGGAGTCTCTTTCCTTGGAAATATTCAAAAGCCATCTGGACATAATCCTTGGAAACATGCTGTAGATAACCTTAGGCAGGTTAGACTAGAAGATCTCCAAAGGTCCCTTTCAACTTCAACTCTTCTGTGGTTACTAAAAGAGAAGGTTTCTGTCTTTCAGTGTTTAAAAACTATGAGGCAAATTTTACATAGTTTAATAAGTATATATGCAAATATGCCTACTGATATGCTTTCCAGCTTCTTCCAAGTGACTACAGCTAATGTAGATGGAATGTGATGTAGTTACATAACTGCAGTTTAAAAAGRCATCAATAGCTCTGCAATGTGAGCAAAGATCACCTTTGAATAAAAAAAAACACAGGTCTTCTAGCATGTAGTATTGTTCTCTCTGAATTTGCAATGTGGATCTCTTTTCCTAGTTCTGTTTTCTTGCTAAATGCCTTTTTCATCATTAATCATGATGAGAAAATATGTAGAATGTGCTAGGATTCTCCATGACAAATGAGGATCCATCCACTTAAAGAAGATGTTAAAAAGGTTTTATCCATAAGTTCTAGTCCTACTTCAGTACATATCCCTATTGGAAAAAGTATCTCAAAAACATGTAGATGTTTTAATATTTTGCTACATAATTATTCATAACAAAAACTAATGAAGTGTATTATAAATACAGTCTCTATTGCTTTAATTTGTATATTTTCATTGAATTGAGCAGTGAAGCTCTTTGAATTGTTAGCAGTGAAAATGCATCTTACCGGAATTTTTATAGTCAGCTTYGTAAATCATCATCAGGATTTAGTTCAGTGAAAAATATCTGGGAGAGAGAAATGTGTTATATCCTGTGGCAAATAAGTTTACTGAGCTGTTATTGCCATACTTTCCAGTAATACATGTGGTATCAGCCCTGTGTAGCCATCAGCCAAGGAAATGCAGCTGTCCTCTGCCTAAGCAGTATGGGTGATGTGCTGTTGCTGACACCTAAGCTGCAGTCTGTTCCCAGACTAGTCTCACTAAACACTTTAAATCCATTAAAGAAAAGGACAGATGCTTAAATCTAACTGGAAGAACTTTTTAAAGATTTTATTTAAAACACCTAACAGAATTCAGAGCACTGGCACTGTTGGAATCAAATTTACCTAAAGCATTACTCACCTGTACTAGTTTTCCATGCAGATATTAACATTATTTACCTTACCTGTCTTTAAGATTAGTTACCTTCACAAACTCCTTRGAGTGGCAGCTGTGCTTTATCTCTGATTTAGAAGGGAAACAAAACAAGGGTAGTAAAACATTCTGCCTAAGGTTGTACAAAAAGCATATAGTGCCTAAGGAAGTTTAGTGCTAAATTAGTTTCATGTGTATTGGCCCTTTCTTCGTCATTAAATGATTCTTATTTTCATAGAGGAAAATGAGGGAGTAGTTTACTGTGAAATGTTGTGAGAACACAAATTCTGATGCCTGTGCATGACCAATGACAGTGAATATATATCCTAGCAGTTGCTAAATGCAAGCTGGAACATAGTAGAAATCTTTCAAAATAGAAAATGCAGGATTTTCTTGGAAATACATTAAACATATATGCCATATAAAATCTAAACTATTTGTGTATATAAATAATTCACAACAGTGTTGCCTATACCTGATAGGATATTGACTTGAACTGGAATGTCAAAGCACTATAAGTCAGTAGATTTGACACTAAAGTAGGTAATGGAAAGACTTTGCTGTTGCTTCACACATTGTGCCGTCACATAAGTCAGCCAGAGATGAAGTGTAGTCATTCAGTCTTGCATGTGAAGAAATAGAGATGTGATGTTCATGGTGGAAAATATTTAGGTATTTACAATTTGTTATTGCATACCACAGCAACTATGAGATAGTAAGATTAAGATTAACCACTTGCCAGATAACATCATATCAAGCATCTTTACTGGGGTTATGCAGATTAATGCTTATCTCTAAGGACTCAGGGAACCATCCAGGAGACTTGCAACACAAGATGCTTCTCTCTCATATTTAGGGAGATTCAGAGATAGAGCAATAGATTGGTGGCAGCAGCAGAAGAGGGGGCTTTCTTTGATTACAGGGTTGCCATAAGGTATCTTAGTGTAAAATTAGTGGGACAGGCTGGATGGAGCTGGAATACTTTTATGTAATCTTATACAAAGAATCTCATGCCATCTGACAGAACAAAACAGGGTAAGTTATTTTGAGAAGCCTTGTGATTTCCATTAGATCCAGCCATCTGATTTTTGTCAGGTTGCTATTAATGACCCCATCTATCACAATCCAGGATGATGCACAGTTCATAATCATTTCACTTTATTTCATCAAGCAGGATGTTGGTAGGGTTGAGTGTTGCTGGAGGGTACACTAGATGGCATTCTTGATAACTGTGCATTTCTATATAAACCTATTGATGCTCAAATATGATCTAGGGATTCCTGGAATAATTTCAGCAAGTGTGTTAAGTTCCCCATCTGTGGCAGTTGCTTAAATGCTACACATATAGCTCTGGCTGCATATCACTTTCTTAGATATAGGCAAGTGAATGACTGGTGTTTTAGCTTTGACAGGTCGTTAACTAGTTGTCACTGAATTGCTAGGCTACCTGTTCAGAGGCAGTGGTCTGTTCAGTGTATATCAGGCTGCCTCTCCTGAATCCAGAGGAACTAAGCTCCTTTATAGGAGTGCTGGATCTGGTCCACTGCCTTTAAACCTGTGAAGAAGCCTGGAGCAGAGAGTCATGATGACCTTCTTCATGATCTTACTGTAACATTCACCTTCTTTCTCCTTGTAGCAGTTGGAACCGCTAAGTCACATTTAATGTGAGATAAAAACCAGCTTGGGGCAAAGCCTTCTCTGTTTATGTTTTAAACTGCAGGGCATTCTTTGGGGATCTGTAAAAATAAAAGCCTAAAGGGCTGATGTCCATCATTTCCATGAATCTTATCTGCATCATATAAATGAACACTGTCAGTATTTAGGATTCTTACAACAGATAAATCGTTTGTATTTACATATTTGTTATCAATCCAGGAGACTTTGGAAGTAAGATTTGTTATAAATAAATATTTATGAATTCAATATAATATTTCTATGTGACACATGTGGCTGTGGGAGGATTTTATGCTGTAGCAACATAAAAGAATGAAGTGTGATCAAAATGTCTGTGTTCAAAATGTCAAAACCTCTGAGAAAGAARTAATCAGTCAGTTAAGACTTATTCCCTGCTAGAAGGATATTTATCAATTATTCTGACCAAAAAAAAAAAAAAAAATCTCAAAGAGCAGAATGAAACTAAGCATTCAGCCTATTCAGCATTTCTCTGGCTTTTGAGGTTTCAGATATGATTTCTTGGTCAGTGTTTTTTTTTTTTTCCCCTCCAATAAACCACTACTAGGTGCAAAAAGAATAGTCTGTGGAAGAAAGWAGCTTCTGTGTCTGCACTTCAGAGTCATCAGACTATGATCATGATCTGTGTGATGTGTACTTTTGAATCAYTGAACTGAAAAAAATCTCAAAAAAAAAAATCTAATGTGTCTGTATGCTCCAACACAGGATGTAGTGTTTTTAATCTATGACAGATGATTTCTTCTGAACATCATTTTGTGGTCAGCACTTGCATAAAGTTTTTAAAATATGCTAGAACTACATAAATAAACAAACTAACACAGCTAGATCTGTAAGTACTAAATATATTGAACATTAACTCAAACATTTAGATGAGCAGAATGGGAAAGGAATGCAGATGTAGCAGTAGTATTTGTTTTTCATTAAAGTAGTTGTTCAGTATGGTAGAAAACTATTTGATGTTAATATACTATATGTGTTATTTTTTAATTTATGTTGCTTCTAAATTTACCTTATGTGTTATTTGGTTATCCCTGTTATTAATTTTCCATTTGTCCTAACTTAAACCTGAGGTTAAAATGGGGTCAGTCACAGTCAGGCCTAACTGGTTCAGGCAAGTAGTTTAGTGAGAGCTAAAGATTAGACACACTAATTGGGGAATAATGTCACCTGGAGTCTTATTTGGTAACTGTGTCACATTTAGTCTTTTGACTACACGGGGCTGAACCTCTCCTTTGGTTTCATTTTGCYTGTGGATTTTAGGTTCTAGAGAAACCTGTTGGGAAAAATGAAGGAAAACGTAAAGGAAACCTCAAGTTGAGTCATCTATTTCACCAGACAATGATTTATTCAGAAACTTTAAACTCTTTTTGAAATGTATGCAAACGTGCTCTGACAGGTTCTAATGTGCAAGGCGCTTGAAGTTACTCATCAAATGACATGTATCAGTCAAAGGCTGAATGTAAGCAGTGCATAACACACCTCTGGGCACCAGGTGGTGAGTTCATGTGCCATGTTCTGTGCTGCGAAGATCCAGCCCTGAGTGGCAGATCTGACAAATCTGGCAGATCTGGCAAATCAACTACTGCTTAGAGTCTGTGCTATGTGTATTACGTCCTACTTGTCTGTGGAGTTGGTCATCYCTTTCACCCGTGATGTCATTTCTGCTTCCTGGTTGGACACATTCCCATGCCAACAAATACATCTGAAAACTTAYACATACATATTTGCATGAGTCAACTTATATTTGTGTGATCAGCAAACAAAAATTTGCTGATACAAAAACCTTGGCAGATAAACAGAAGAGAAAATAAGTACCATYAAGCTGAATTCATTTGTTTTTCTTCTAAGCAAATGAGTATTTTTTCTTGGTCTTTCCTATCTTGACAGTATTTATATAAAAATCTAATTTTTGTGGTGTCTGTTTCTATGTTTCTAAAAAAATAAAAATAAAAAAGGAAAAATGAAATCTCTACAGGTAGAATTGCTATACCCAACTGTACTCTAAAAGATCACACAGGCATTATGATGATCTAAAGGTGAGTGTCAAGCTATTAACAAAGCCTTAATGAGGTGAGCTTTAACTGATTCCAGGTTTCACACAGTTCTATGCAATGAAAAGCTGCATGGAGTTAAGCCACATGTAATTTTTTAAAGAGGAATTATAATGATTCTTTGTTCAAATGCAATTTTCTCTATAAAGGAAAGAGGCATGCTTCAATGCTAACAAGAAATTACTGCAAAATTCTTACAATGAATATAGAAAAAATGTGATGTATAAATATGTGTGTAAATATATTCACACATGTATGTGTGTATGTATGTGTATACACATATGTGCATGTAAACATAAATACATATACATATATATACCAATATACTCTGAGTATATACATATATATAACAAGATATCCACAGGCACATGATTGGCATATTAATATACTTTAATATTTTATAGTTTTAGAGGAGAAATCAATTCAGCTTTGCTTTGAAGATAGTGAGATTATTTCTTTTTTAATTTTAACTATGGTCTGARAGTCTCTAGAATTTTAACTAGATGTCCAAAGGAGGACAAATTCTAATTCCATGCTGTGACAAAAATGGCTGCTACATAATTATACTATGTTTTCAGTATCTATTTCTCTCTAAAATAAAACCTTATTAGAACAGATAAGGCATCAAATAAATATTAAGCTTAGGCTCTCAGAGACAATAGTAGTTTTCACAGTTCGCCTGCTTATGTTTTGCTTTGTACAGCTGTGCACGGGAATCTGGTCTGCAGGTTATTATACAATCTCAGCATTCCAGAGCTGAGTTGTCTGCAGAGATTGATTGAAAACATACTTCACCTTTGATGTGTTTTTTCCCCATTGCCTTCATATTTAGTTCATTATGGTATTCCTGGAATGCTGAGTCTTTTTGACATTCATACACTCATGAAGACAGAAAAAGGTCTGGTTTGCATTTATTATTAGATGCAAATTATATCTAATATCCTGTACTTAAATAAATCTCAAAGTACTGTCTTAAACTGATAAATGCCAAGAAATATAAATTGAAAGCAACTTTAGATCATACTGACATGACAAATACCATAGCACAAAGATTTAGGCATTGAATATTGACCTTAACTTTGCATTCTCTGGCTTTGCCCRGGTGAAGTCAAAAGCTTAATATTAGGCTTTTATTGTATTCATTAGCAATCTTTCATATTGTGCTGGAGCTGCATGTCAAGCAAAAACACATTAAAATGTGTGTTATATCACTATGAGATGATGTAAATCTTTATTGGCTCTTTATCTCTTTTCACATTGAAGGCTGGTTAATCCCTTCCATTTTCTTTTATGGAGGGATAGATAGACCACACAACAGCCAGAGGGCTGGGACTAAATCATATCATCTCTCACCAAGAGGTAATAGAAGCTTTGAGCATCTGAAGTTCTGAGATATCTGGTGTATAACTAGCAGATCTGGATACCGGCCATACTCTACTATATTATCCTTTTGACCCAACATAAATATTCTATGCCTGACAATGGTGTATTAGATATAATTTTATGTCTATCCCAGTTTTGCATAACTGCACTTTTTCTAAATTGTATTTGTGGAATCTACATAGACAAATATTCAAAAGATAATCTAAATGGATTATTAAAGCAAATGGAAAGTCAAACAAAGGTACTGAATCTCTATGTAATGTGTATCTTGACTTTCCCACAATAAACGTTATTGTTTTGTATGATGATGATTAAGGTCACAATCAGGTCATGACTAGCAAATTCGGAAAATCTAGGTTCCACTTAAAGCACATATTGGCCACAGCTATTTCTATTCACTTTGTATATTCATAAAGAAGGCAATAGTCCAACTTTGAGTTTCTTTCCAGCCAAAGAAAAAATTCTTTAAATTCCTTGTTGCTTCCTCAGGCGAATGTGGTATCCAATGGGTTCAAGGTAACACAGGGAGCTGGAGGAGGAAAGATAAATTCCACATGCTTGTTGCAGCTTGTTATGTCACTTTGTAGAAAGGAATGCAGGATTCAAGGAGTATTAAATAGAAAGCACAGATGAAGTGTCACTCCACCAAGTCACAAAGTACATGTCATTCTCAGAAGAGTTATGATGACCTTTCTGTTTTCTTTTTGGCCCAAAGAACTCAGTTACTTTCTGTATAGCCTACCAGCTCTGATCATTGACCTAAGAAGAAAGAAATCTCTTGAGATTTCTTCTTGAAATATCTTGAGGCCTTGAGAAAGGAATTAGCTTTCCTCTTCTACTTCCTTGGAGGTCACTCAATTTTTAAATAAATGTTTAGTTGCACTATGTCCTTTCCCATGAATCCAGGAGGTGCCACTTCATGTTTTTAAAGTATCCAATCTGGTCTATGTGCATAAGACCTACTCTGATAGTGCTTATCAGATAAGGACCCTAGGGTGAATTTGGTGAAGAAACACCTGCCTGACATCTTAGCTGGTCATCAGTACAAACTATACAGTAAGATGTTTAACTGTATCAAAGCAGAATCACTTCTGCTGTTGTACAGAAGATAAGCTCCTTGGGAAGTTTGAGGTCACAGAAGGTAACGCTTGTGCCTTGAGGGTTAGGTGGAAGCTGCACAGGAGTTTTTAGGAACAATGTTTTGGATCTAGTTTTGAAATATCATCCTTTCCTCAAATAAGGTGCCTAAATCCTTTTCTTTTGTTTGTTTTGGTTTGTGTTTTAGCCTTAAATCCCAAGCCAGATAAAATCTTACCCCAAAGCAAGACTTGTGTGATCTTGTACTCAGTGAGATGAGCTAAGTATGAAATTGGCCCTTCAGTCACTTGTCATTTCCCTGAACATTCAGTTAGTTCTCAGCATACCAATTTTGCAGCTATMTAATGATAGAACAATGATCTGAAAATAGAATTTCTTCCTCTCTGCATACGTATGTTGTGTAACTAAAACAATGTCCAAAGCAAGCTCTGTTGGTCAACCAGCAACATAAGGAGCATTATGGGAAAATAGAGTCTCTCAGGTCCTATTTCTAGCTGTAGGTTAATTTTTGCCCTCTTTCATAGCATATGATATTTATTAAGAGGGACTGATTTTCTTCTTGTGATTCCTTAGGCAGTCACTTAATCTTGYATCAAGCTTTATCCATCAGAAGTGTAGGTCATCGGCACTTACTAAACATGTAGAGTATTGTGTGGTTTAACTATTTAACTACATGGTTACAAGACTGAAAGTCTCAGATGAAAGATGCTTTACATCAAGCTTTATTTTTTTTTTTATTGTGGAGGTTATATTTTCATAGCAATAATATTATCTTATATGCTCATCTCTGAAGAGCTCGCTTTCTCCAAAAGCAGGAAATGATTCTGATTACAAAGAAGAGTACATTTATGCAAATAGCACCTATAAAACCACTTCCTTTGAAGAAGCATCTTAAATTATAGGACAGAAGCTACTTAGGCATATTAGGTGCTGATAAAAAAATAAGTTAGGCACCATTAGCACAGTAATGCTTTTTTTTACAATCTATATTCTATGAATAGAAAATCATATTTCATTTTTTTTTCTGAAAGGAAACTACCTCCTTGTGGATAAAGAGTATATTTCATAAATGAAGGAGCAGGTGACTAGCAGTTGCATCTCCATAGGAACAAAGTGTTTTGGGTAGGAAACCACTCCTACCCATGGCAGGACAATTTGCTGATTTTCAAAAACCATGAAAGCTATCATGTGAATAAAACCTCTGGTTTCAGAGATGAAAGATTAAGAAGAATATGAAATGTAGTTAACACTGATCTCTGTATATCCATATAAGTATTAAATAGAATATGAGGACCTAGTGTGGAGAAGATCTCTGGATCTTCTTTCACCATTTACCAAGGTTGGCAGAGCTGGTTACCCTTTGTAGCCTCCCAGACAGGAGAAAGAGTTATAGAATAATAGAATCATTATGGTTGGAAAAAGCTTTAAGATCATCAAGTCCAACTGTAAACCCATTACCACCATGCCTACTATGTCCCTATGTGCCTCATCTACACATTTCTTGAACATTGCCAGGGATAGTTACTCCACCACTTCCCCAGGCAGCCCACCTAAACCTGTCCAGAACACCTGTGGGAAACACAAGACAGCACGCACAGCTTCAATGGGTAATTCTTTAGGAAACGGAAGTCCTTAACAGAAGTTCAACTTTTGTTTCACTGGCATAATAAAGATCCAATATCCTCACCTCATTGGGAACATTGTTTTTTCAATCCTTAATGTAAGCTTCTGATACACTGTGGGCAACGAAGTGTAGCCACATTGAAACTTAGCAGCATATTCCAGTCAGCATGATAGCTAAGCATATACAAATTAGAATAAATTGTTAACAGTTACCTGCAGATGTCCCTACTTTGCTACGAACAATAAGTCATCATTTCTGAGGCATCTTCAAAAGAGGATTTTTGGTTACAGCAGCTTCAAGCAAATACTCTGCTTTGAATGAGTGTTTCTCATTATTTTTTCATATTAGAATAAGGAAATGGGCAAAATCTTTGTTCTTACATAACTCCAGTGTTTTGATAAGGTTATCTGAATGTGCTATGTACTAAATTATATTTCTACCGCATTTTAATCTGATTCTCCTGTTCCTCACCCTGCAAAGATTATTTATTTAATAAGAATATTTACTAAGGACAATAAAAAGTATCTAACTTTTAAAAAATCCTTTCCTAGAAGGCTGTTCCAATCTACTATTTGGAGTTTTTTTGAACCAGATTGTCACCAGAAAAATATCATTTAATAGTTCCTGATATATTTAGCTTTCATTAATTTCTTGAATTCCATTTTGAACCCCTGTATATAATTTATTTTGGTGCAGGGCTGTAAGCTGCTTGCAGCAGTGGTTTCACACACTTATGCTTTGAGCTACTCTATCTGTTCCTGGTGTAAAGTAAAACGCTGTGTTTCATGTTTATGAGATAAGGTTTTACAAGACCACATCAGTGGCTTGTTAAACTTAAGCATTTAGCAGSCCAAAATGATATATATGACTTGACTCCTGCATAAAACTTCACWCTAAATGTTACAAAGCTATGAAAGCCTTTGGTCTATTTTTGGTCATGGACAGAAGCTGTGTACATGTAACTGACCTTTGGCCTTTTACCTCTTGCAATACCTTATGACAGAACAGATGGCAGGATCTTGGACTTTAGTGTATGTCCACTATCTGTCATGCAAAAAACAGGAAATTTGCTCTCCTTTTTCGATCCTATCAAATGCAGAAGCATTTGCTTGCCAGTTTGTCAATAATCAAAAACTGGATGACTCACAATGTCTTACACAACTGTTGTAAAGCTGCTAATAACATTAATATAATTAGTAATAGTTTCTTCTTTAGAAAAAATAATGGTTTCTCTGAGCTAATAGTGATCATCAAAAGGATGAATTGATCACTCTTCCCTCTCTTTCTCCTGCTTTCAGTATCCCATATAGTTTTTTACCAAGAAATATTAGATACAATTACAAAGTATAGTTTCGTTATTCACTTGTTAACATCAGGGTTATTCTAATTGTGAGAAGATGTAGAGTTGGAACACAAGAAAAGTAAAATAGGACATATTTTTCATATTCTGATAGTGGTCCACTTCATCTGATTTTGTAGATTCATAGGGTTCTGCATTTTAAAGGCTAGAAGAAATTTATCACACTACTACCCCATTTTTCTGGCCTAATAATTTCAGCTGCATGTGTCTGGAGCTATCAAAGAGTAATAATATATATTTATTTAGTGGGAGCAGGACTAGGTAGCYAATTTTTTAACAAACAAACAAAAGATCTGCTTGAAAGAAGCAGATTATAAATTTCTTCCTCTGAAACCTTCTGCTAAAGTTATGTGAAGGGTTCCTGAGTAGACAAAGGCTCAGCACCAAAATTATAGAATCATTTGATTTATTTCCTTAGGGTTACTGCTGGTAAAAAATTACATTCCAGTTAGAGATGGGCAGTGCAGGGAAGAACTGTTCAACTGGAAAGCAGCCCCCAAGGAATAGAAACGTTTTGACATGCTGGTGACTAATTCCATCTTATGCCTTTATTATTCTGTTCATCAATATTCAACCTGAGAGATGGTCCAGATCACTCAAGCCTTAAGTCTATTTTTATGTATATAAAGCTTAACTGACAAAAATCAGAGACCTTGTTGGCTTAGGTACCTAAGAGTCATTTGCATTGCAAAGGATCCTCCACAGAACTTGTTTGAAAACTGACATTATTTCTGACTTTTATTCAGTTTAAATTTATGCCACATTTTTCTTATCAGTATATAATTAAAAAAAATCCATTCTATATAKTTTTTCAAGCTTTTAAGCAAAGCAAAGCTGAACTTGCATTTTTCTGAAAAAGATGCATAGGATTCCATGTATAAGGAAGATTTAATCATATTTTAATGATCAAAGAGGAAGAATTTTCAGGGGAATAAAAAATTCCTCCATAATGTTTCTCCAAAGAGATTTATCCTGTGCATGAGACACATGTTTTGTCATATAATACTAAACTTTTTTTTTTTTTTTTTTTTTTTTTTTTTTTTTTTGATTAGGGCTCTGGGATGCCAGCTGCTTTTGGAGAATGTGTAGTGGAGAAAGAACACAGAGCAAGAAATTCTAAGGGATATGTCCTCAATTACCTGCTCTTAGCACTAAATTCATTTTCTAAAAGTATTAAAGTATTATAAAAAAAATAGAATAAAATACTTTCTGTACCAGTACATATTTGGCCAGCACTTAGAGCTCAATATAAAGATGCTGACCTTATACACAGGTGGAAGGCATCTCTCTGAATGCAGTGCAGCAAGCACTGCTCCCTTGCTGTTAATGTTTGAACTTCTCTGCATCCTCCTAAGATCCCAGGGTATTACTAGGATACAGGACAGTCTCTCTGCTGGTTGCTAAGGAGTTTAGAAGCATGGAATATGTGGCATAGGTGAGTGACTGACTGCACAAGAGTTCTATTTGGATGTTAAAAGTATATTTCTCCGATGTTATTTAGTGGGGCTAATGTTTCTCTCAGTGATGTGATGTCTTTTAAACCACAAGTACCAAAAATTGCAAATCTTAATCTGTTCTGAAAAAAAGAGATTCTGACTTAAAAAAAAAAAAAAGAAAAAAAAAAACCAACAACAAGAAAAACATTTTCTATGCATAAAACCTGATTAAATGCAATGACTAAAGAGAATATGTACTGGCTCAATAACTGACTTATATTTTGTGGTACTATGATACCTAATTCTGAGGTTAATAAATCATTTTTACAAAGACCCTAGATGTACATATTCAGCCTTGTTTGTCTTGCACAGAATTGCATAACAAATTAGAGCAAATTAAAGCTCTTCATCTCCTTTAGAGCAGTTCCATACTCAAGATGTTCACTGGATTGTAAAGAATGGATAAATCAAAAAGAAAATATTGTTTAACCAGTAAAATATTTATAAAAAAAAAAAAAAAAAGGAGAGAGAGAGAGAGAGAGAGAGAGAGAGATGGACATGAACACACACACCTTTACAACTCTTCTACTCAAAGGACTATTGACATATAGCAAGGTAGTCATTATAGTCAATCACTCAGTTTCAGTGAGAAAAATCATAAGACTCTAATTTATATTCTATTGTAAAAAATCCATGGTCAAGTTAACAATCTGAAAAGACAAATGGACAGGAAGTCCTCCTTAAAGCTTTTATAAAATAGTTGGTGTTAAATTTCATGAAATATTTACTCCTTAGATCTTCAAATTATATGACATTCTCAAGGAAGTTAACTGGAATCAAGCATATAAACCCTGCCTCACATTTGCTAGGGTAGTTGTCATTTCTCTTCTGTGATTTTTTTTTAATTTCTTCTGTGAGCTAAAGTACATGAACTAGAAGTTTTCAAATGTTCTTTGTTCCTGCACAATCCTCAGCTTAAAAAAAATATTTTAAAATATTGCCCCTCTACTCAGCTCTGCTGCCYCTYTACTCAGCTCTGGTGAGGCCGCACCTGGAATACTGTGTGCAGTTCTGGGCTCCCCAGTATAAGAGGGATGTGGAGCTTCTCGAGAGGGTCCAGAGAAGGGCAACCAGGATGATTAAGGGAATGGAACATCTCTCGTATGAGGAGAGACTGAGTGAGCTGGGCCTGTTTTCTCTGGAGAAGAGAAGGTTGAGAGGGGATCTAATTAACATGTATAAGTTCAGGAAGGGAGAATGCAGGGAGGAAGGGGACAAGCTCTTTTCATGGGTGGCCAGCGAAAGGACGAGGGGTAATGGCCATAAGCTGAATCACAGGAAGTTCTGTCTCCAGGTGAGGAGGAACTTCTTTACTGTTAGGGTGACAGATCAGTGGAACAGGCTGCCCAAGGAGGTTGTGGAGTCTCCTTCTCTGAAGGTCTTCAAAACCCGCTTGGATGCCACCCTGTGCCACATGGTCTAGGTGTGCCTGCTTGAGTGGGAAAGTTGGACTAGATGATCTCTAGAGGTCCCTTCCAACCTTGAATATTCTGTGATTCTGTGAAAAGGTAGCCAGTAGCATATTATTAAAAGAATTCCTTCAGATTCAGCTATTTTTAAAGCTTATGAAAATTTAAAAAGTCATATAAGGAGATACATAGCATGCAATAGCGAAAACAGTTCTTTGATGATCAGTTTTTTTTTATTATTTTTGTCAAGGTACATTCTCTTAGCCTGTATTTAATACAACAATTATATAAAATAGGTCAAAGATTCTTCATGAATGCATTTAGTTTATATATGCTGAAGAGATAAGAAGAGAAATGTCATTAACCAAGACACTATTTCACAAACTTTCAGATTTCCCAGTAGCTGGAAAGGAACAATGGGAAAAGAGATCAGGTGACTCAGATCTGAATTCCAAATATGGATGTGAAACAATTATAATTTGTGGTTTCTTCAAAAGATTGCAAGGAAAAAGAGAATTGATAGCAATATATATTGGAAAAAATGGGATAGATAACAAGGTTGAAGGTGACATTATGGCTGCAGGGCCTTTTGTGTGCTGTGGAAAGACTCTTAAAAGGTTATTGGTAGAAAAGAGAAACCAGAGAGCTAATGTTCATCTTGTCTCTGCAGCTAATCTTTTTCTTCTGCATTCAGAAAAACGCCTCAGAGGCAAAATATCACCTCTAACCTTGTTTTCTGTTCTGTGTATTTTATTAACCTTTCTTTTCTAAGTCTACATTTTTCACTTGAGTGCAACCCCGATAGCTATTCTAGGTTGACTGATTATTATTTCTTTACAATGAGTAAGGTGTTGCCGTGATATTATTTCAGCAAAAAGGCCATGTTTAGTTGCCATGGTAATTAAAGAGTAATAACTGCAATCTTTGCTTGTCTATCAGAAATGTCAATCCGACACCTGCTTCCCAGTACCAAACTTGGCTTTTTTCTTTCTCAGTTTTACAGACTGAGATTCAGACTGAATTTTATTCAGACTGAATGCAACTGAACTTGTATGAAACAAGAGTTGGTATCTGGGTGGGAGATTGAGTACCCATGACACAAGTCAATGATAGTCAAATAGCAGACTTGAGAAATCAAATGAGATTACTCTGTCACAGATGAGAAGACAGATATGAGGGAATCTCTGCATTACTGTGATCTCCTACAGACACAAGCAGCATTTCCTGTTGTAATGTTGCTTCATCAGCAAGATCCTCAAGTTTCAGCTCTTTTGACACTTCTGGGACTGATTTAGAACATAACTGGTGATATGAAATATCCGGCAAAAAGCAGGAACAAAGCACCAGTCCTGCAGAAAGCTGGGTTATTTCCTCTTTGAAGGAAATAGGGAAGTCAGATGACATGATTTTAATTAAAAAAAAAAAAAGAATTTTTTTTTTTTTTTTTTTTTACCCTTCGGTGTGTTTCCTTATGGTTGTGTTACATATTTTGGATTTGGGAGGACTTCCAAACTCCCTGAGTGGAAAATATAGCTTAATATCTTCCAGATTGTGTATGATATCTGTGTATGATTCAGAGAAACACAGTGCTGTCTCTTTCTCTGTAGTTTCCATTAAACCTTTCTGGACCAAAAACACAACTCAGTTAAGTTATTAGACCATCTGACAGATGGTCACTACTGGTGTTCTCTTTGACAGTCAGCCAAAATGTGTTTAATAAATGGAGTTTACCAAGTGGTTTTTTTTTTTTTTTTTTCTTCCCTGTACTGATCAGTGACATCAAACTCTTAGATATGGATATTCCAGTAACATGCAGAACAACAACACTAGCACAGTGTATAAGCAGGACTACAAGAAGACTGTAAGAGTAAGCAACTTACTAGTTTTTGGTAACTTTGTTTCACAGATTGACAGATAGTAATATATATTTTTACTATTCAAGAAGAGCTTTTTTACCATCCTGTATCAAAAGAATCAGAAGTTTTTACCTCCTAAATTACCACATTAGCATGAAGGAAATTGATTTGGCATTTGGTTACTGAGCGGACAGGATGGAAAAAAAAAAAAAAAAAAGAAAAAAAGAAGAAAAAAGAACAAGAAGCAGAGGAAGAAATCTATCAGTGCCAAATAAAAACTTTTTTTTTTCTCCTATAGTAACAGTATTGCTTTATTTCCTAAGGTTGATCATGGCAATCTTCTCTCTATATATCCCATTCCCAGATCTCATAATTTTACACAGTAACAAGATCCATACCAGGCCCTCTCCTCTTTGATACACAGGCTTTTAACACTTCCCCCACACCTAACCCTGTAGATGAGCTGTCAGCAGATTGAAGCACGTTCCAGCTGGAACAAGGATGCAAATATGCTGTGCCAAAGAGTTTATTTAATTTTTGTTTTGACAATATTTTCTTCTGCTCACTGGCTACTACTTCCATCCTTGTTGTTCCCTTTGCCTTCTACCCCTCACTTTCTTTTGTTTTGTCTTTTCATTTTTCTTATCTCTTGCTAACAAWACCTCACTTAGTGAATCTCACCTTGATCCTAGATCTTTTTCTGGTCCTTGACCTAACATGGTGTTGGCCAGCCATCACCCTTTTATCATTCCCCTTACACTTTTCAGGCCTGATATCTTTATTCCACTTTTNTTTTTTTTTTTTTTTTTCTCTCTCCAAGGAATACTCACTGTTTGCTTATGGTGAGTCATAAGAACCTGGTACTATAGCCTTAATCTCTCTTAATCTTTGAGTGTTTCTGTGATAATGATCAGAAAAATCATGGACTATGTCTGTTAGTTGTAACCACAGTGAAAGATCTTGGAGTGCTCCTTGTCTAAGCAACTTGCCTTGCACTGCAAGAAAGGAAAAATGAACACTGCCTCCATTGTTAAAAACTGTGAACATCCTGAAATGCAGGGTCACCAAAAGCACTTGTCCCAAAAGACAAAGTGCAGAAAAAGAGAATGTTTTCCTGAATTCCAATGAGCTGTTATATCCGATTCTGCTTCATTGTGGCCAGGGATTCACATTCAAGATAAACTAACAAAAGAGATTTTATTTAATAATAGGGAAGTTGTAACAGGGTCAGACATACAACAGGAGCACTTGTCACAACTTCTGACTTCTTTGTCTAAACAAAAATAAATCAATTCCTTAGCCTGCGCATTTATGGACAGAAGGTGCCTCAGCATATTTAAAAGCTACTATTTTTTTGATCATAAAAAGATGCAATCATATTTATAAAAAAAAGCCTTAGTATCTGGTGACAGGCACAGTTTAATTCTGAGCTTTTTTTTATCAATCTTTTCATTGCAAGAGCTAAAAGAAGTGCAAATCATCCTTTTCACTCAAAAGCAAACTAAAAGTTAAAAAAAATGAACCATGCCTTTTTAAAGCATTCTGATGCTACAATAAAATTAAGATATTTTAAAAAATGTGGAAAGTAGAGAAAAATCCTTTCACTCCATGGAGGCAAAGATAGATCAAATGTAGACTTCTAGAAAACAAACAAYAAACAAGCAAAAACTATCTTGCCATTATTAAAAAAAAAAATCCATAGCTTGAAGCATGAAACACAAGCATGAAACTGCTATATCAATATTTTGGGGGCTCCTGGTAGCACCTCTTTCACGAAGAATTTTCCACTTGGTAGCTTAACAAATTCCTGTCATAAATAAAAGATGAAGGCACCACTATGGGAGAGGTTAGAGTGCCTGTAGTTATCATTCCATTATGCTGGTATGTGAAAGGAACTTTGAGAATGTATTTTCAGTCATTATTTTTTATAATTTTCTAAAGTATATCAGAATCAATATGTTGAATTAAATTTTGCTAGTCTATCAGTTTCTTAATTTGTGGGAAGTTATTGTCTTATGTGGATATTTGGCTACATTGTAGATTTCTCTTCTGCAACTCTATAAAGAACAATTACAAAAGCAGAAAACAAAATCCACAGCACTCTTCATTGCAAACAGTACGTAGGATACAGTCCTTGTCTTTCTGATTATCAGAACTTTGTGGAAGACAGTAATTGGGACAGTACTTTCTCAAAATTGGTTTCCATTTAATATTGAACCATAGTGTTCACTTTTCTCCTCCCCTTAGACTAAGAAATCCAGAGCCAGTTGAAAGACCATATGGTTTAGAAGTTCTTATTTGTTTAGTTAGCTGATACCACAGACAGGAAATCCATGTATAGGAATTTAAAAACCACATTTCCATCTGTTTTACGTGGGTGATGCCATCAAAGAAACTGACAAATCTTAGCAATTCTCCAGCATATGTCAGATTTTGGTAGTGCTACAGGTCCGAGGTCCATTCTTTCATTGCCTCAAGCAGCAGCAGGATCCAAAATTGGCGATGATCTCTGTGCAAGGCCTATGGTTAGACAATATGTTTAGACGTGAACTGTGATATTTCTCTGTTTAGTTATATATGTGTTTGATAGTACATACCATCTTTGTCATAGACATTTTGGTGCAATTAATACCTGCTGAATTAAATTTCTTTATACCAAAATTGAAAAGATTTTTAAAATAATGCTGGCAAGATGAAAGTCTTGGTTCTATTGTCTACTGAGAGTTACTAGATAATGGACAGCCTAAAGGGCTGATTCTTAAATCAGACATTAAATCTCATAGTTCCACTATACTTTGAAGCCATTCMTATTCTCTGTGTCTGAAAGATGTAAAAGTAAACCATAAATTGGATTTGAGTGTCATTCAAAAAGATAGATCATTTAAAACATTTAGAAATATTAATAATATCACATAGACAATCTTATACCTATGTTGGTTTTCAGGACTTTATCTCAGATGAAAGAAATTCAAGCTGCTCAGTTTAGTTACTTCTCTCAGAACACCAGAGAGATGGTCAATTTCAAATTTAGCCTCTGTAGAGGAATTAATCAAAAAAGATAATTTTCATTCTTGTGTAAATAACTAGTTAAATTTTGCATTTTGATCCAACTGAAGATCTGCATATGCTTTTACTTGTGGATCTTAATTAGAATCACTATTGCATCTTGTAGACAGCTAGACTATTAGTATCACTGGTAGCTTGCCATTATATTTGGCAGACAAAAGGAATCACAAAAACTGAAAAATAAACCCATTTAAAAAGCCCGTAAAGCTAGCATAATTTCCGAAAGTTTTAATCTACGTTTCCATGTGCTCCSTGATGTGCCTAGAGATGATCTCTAGGCTGAGCTGCTCCATYRCTTTTCCAGGGACAGAGGTRAAGCTGACCAGCCTGTAGCTTCCCAGCTGCTCATTSTTGCCCTTTWTGAAGACTGGAGTGACATTGGCTTTCTTCCAGCCTTCTGGCACCTCACCTGCTCTCCACGATCTCTCGAAGACGATGGAGAGCAGCTGAGCAACAACTCCTGCCAGTTCTTTCAGCACTCTTGGGTGTATCCTACTCAGGCCCATTATGTGCATCCAGTTTGCCTAAATAATCCCTAATTCAATCCTACTCAACCAGTGGAAAGTCTTCCTCTCTCCCAGTGATCTCTCTTTTATCTGGGCTCTGTAAYTTAAGGGGGCTAGCCTTAGTAGTAAAGACAGMAGCAAAGAAGGCATTTAGTAACTCTGTCTTCTCTGCATCCTCCATCACCAAGGCACCCTCCCCATTCAGCAGCGCACTAACATTTTTCCAAGTCTTCCTCTTCTTGCTGCTGATGTATTCATAGAATCCTTTCCTGTTGTCCCTAACATCTCTTGCTAACTCTAATTCCAAATGGGCCTTGGCCTTCCTCACTGCATCCCTGCATTCTTTTACAATATGCTTATATTCTTCCCATGTGGCCTGTCCCTTCTTCAACATGATGTATATGCTCTTTTTCTCATTAAGTTTTYGCAACAGCTCCTTGCCCATCCACACAGGTCTCCTGCCTCCCTTACTCAGCTTCTTTGTTGTAGGAATGCACCCATCCTGAGTTTGGACAAAGTGGTCTTTAAATATTAGCCAGTTCTCCTGAACCCCCTTTCCTTCTAGGATCCTGACTCAGGAGATTCTTCCAAGGAGYTCCCTAACGAGGTCAACGTTAGCTCTCATAAAGTCCAGGATTGCAATCCTACTTCTTGCCAACCTTCCTCCATGCAGAATCGTGAATTCCAACATCTCATGGTCGCTGCAGACAAGACTGCCCCCAACTCTCACATTTCCCACTATTCCATATCTGTTAGTATGAGGTATAGCAACATCCCTGATGTTGTTGCCTCATCAACCACCTGCATCACAAAGTTACCTGCAATGTTCTKCAGGAATCTCTTGGACAGTGTGTTCCTAGGTGCTTGATTATCCCAGCAGACATCAGGGTGGTTCAAGTCTCCCATAAGGACCAGGGMCTGTGATCTTCTGATTCAGGCTTGCCTGTAGAAGGCTTCATCAACTTTCTCTTCCTGGTCAGGAGGCCTGTAGTAAACTCCCACGACAGTGTCACCCCTGTTGGCCTTTAATCCTCACCCACAGGCTCTCAATTCGAGCTTCATCCTCCCCTGTGCTGAGCCCCATACATTSCAGTTGCTTTCTAACACAAAGAGCAATGCTACGACCTCGCCTTTCTGGCCTGCCCTTCCTGAAAAGTCTAATGTCATCCATGGCCATGTTCCAGTCATGAGAGTTGTTCTACAATGTGTCAGTAATTGCAAYGAGATCATGGCCCTGCAACTGCACCCTCATCTCCAATTCTCCTTGTTTATTCCCCATGCTGTGTGTGTTTACATAGAGGCATTACAAACTGAAGAAGAGAGAGAAAGAAAGAAAGGAGGAGGAAATAGTTTTTATGGACAACTAAAATGATCATGAGTACTGAAGACCACTTTTATGTCTGATTAGGTTTTTAATAYCTGATTGTAGGAACAGCATGCCTAGGTTTATACTCACACTAAATGGCCTTTAGGGCTATAAAATATTTCAACTTTTCTCTGGCATTTAATTACTTGCAAATGCTACTTATTAGTGTGGGCAGTCCAGTGCTATACTGATTATCCTTTAATTATATCACAAAACATAAAGCATCATAGATGTGGGATTGTATTTATTTTAGGGTTTGTAATCCATTATATGAAATAGTAATTAAAAGAAAAGATAAATCAACTCACTTAAAGCAGGTTTCTTCTGTTTATATATTCATTTGGAATATATACAACAATATTTCTTATCTACTCCACTTGCAGAAGCACTACCGTTATGATCCTTACTGTTTTATGTGCTTATATACAGTGAATTAGATGATATTAATATGCATAAAAATATAAATATCAATACATTTCTCTCTAATAGTCTTTGCCTAAAAAGTTGTCTACTTGGTTTCATTATAACTATGTCAATAAAGAGCTAAATACTGCTTCTCATTATTTTAGTTACTCACACATAGACTCTGACCAATATGTATAAATATCTAATGAAGAGCACAAAAGCAGATAGAGCCAGAATTTGCTCAGTAGTATACAGGAATGCACAAATATCTCAGTCATATCCAATGAACAAAGACAAACTGAAATAAAAGAAAATTCTATTTAATCATTTAAAAAAAATAATATGAGGATGATAAAGCAATGGAACAGATTGCCCAAAGAAGCTCTTTAATCTCCTCTTTGGAAATACTCAAAACCAGACTGGACATGATTCTTGCCAACCTGTTCTACTCAATCCTGCTTTGAGCAGAGAAGTTGGACTAGAGGATATGCAGATATCCCTTCCAACTTCAACTATTCTGTGATTCTCTGATTCTGTGTGACCCACTGAATCAAAGYTTTGGTATGTACTAATGCAGAAATCTATCTCAGTGACCTACAATCACTTTGGTATTTGCTTTGAAGATGATAGCACTGATTTTAATGCATAAATTTACTGCTGTTGGATATTTTATAGAATTCTGATGGTATCCCTATTTCAAATATTAGACTGGATTAACAATATTTTCATACTTCAAGTGTGAAAGTATTGAATGCAATAAATTTTCAAAGAAGAATCTAAATGTAGTTGTCACACTGCACTATACAGTTTTATAGCGGATTTAGCATTGTATGAATCCATATATGTATACAATTCTGTAGGAATTCTGTATACAGAATATAATTGTATACAGTTCTGTTCTTACAGACTTGAAGGCTATAAAAATAAATAATTGAGAAAGTTATTGTCTTTGTGAATATATTAATWATTTCCTAGCACTTCTTTTAGGCAGACAAAAATTGGAAAAATACAGTTAATAAAGGAAAATGAGTAGAGTTTGCAAACTAAGAAAAAAAGAGAACACTATGCCTTATTGACTTTTCTACCTGAAATTGTCATCTGCCAATTGCCATTAGAAGAGGAACAAATGGACAGAATAGGAACAATGGGAGAATAGAAAACATAATCTGATTATTTTTGATGTCAATATCGTAAGGTCAGTTTCAGGTTTTTTGTTGTTTGACGACTTTTGGTCTTCTAAAGCTGGCGATGCTCCAGGTGATATCTATATTGCCACAGGCCCTCTCACAAATATTTCATTAAAGTACTGGGATATTAATAGTGCTCCAGTAATACCACATCAGCGCCTCTAAGCTGGCTCCCTCACAAGACTGTGAAGCTGTCTCTGCCACTTGCACACCAGCTGGCTCTGGTACTACTAGTCTCTGCCCATCTGCTTCTTGCTATGAGCTGACCACTGTGTTTGCTGATTTTTCATTCCCGGACCAGCGGACAAGGTGATCTGTTTAAGCAGGTTTGATATTCTGTAGATTGAATGGTACTCGAATCTTTGCACATACAAATAGAATTTAATACATTACAAATGTGAATAGACGTAATACTTTCCTGATGAAAACAAATAGGATCTACTATGCAACCAAAATTCCATCTGAAGATTTTCCTGCTTTGAGACAGAACCACAAAAATTAACATTAATCCTCCAGAATTTGGACTCTGCAGGCTCCAGAATTATGAAATTAATGTAATTATCTCCCAAACATACTTAGGATGAATTTCTCTAACCATGCAATTAGACGTTGAACTAATCCAGTTATGTGATGTAATAGTATAGAGTAATTATCCATAATGACAGTTATAACTTGTGATCATATCATAAAAATCCTTCTGAAACTTTCAGAAAGCATATTGGGTACAAAGTTTCATTCCTTTTTCTAAAAAAAATTCTTAGCCCCTTCAGATGTCAAACTGGCAAGTGAGTTATAAATTATTTTACAATCCCCCCCAAAAAAAAAGGGAGAAAAAAATAAGAATCAAAACAGAAACATAATCAGAAAGAGAAATAAAAAACAATAAAAGAGGAAAGGTATTAGTCAAATCCAGTGGCTTAAAAATATATTTAGGGACAGGGGAAGTAAAAATAATATTCACTGCAGCACAATCTATACGTATTTTAAAAGAATTTTTTAAAAGGCATATTACAATTTCTCACTGGTCTTCAGTCTTGGCAATTTTCATCATAGCACCTCACTATCTTTCCTAGTACTTATTAAGAGCACCTCTGTAAGCAATCCTATATAAAAACTGATGGCAATCAATTTCTAAGAATTAATGACAAGAATTAATTAACAAGAAAAAAAAATAAGGTAAGTAGGTGTCTTGTCTTTGCTCTTCAACACAGATTTTTCTTCAGCTGAGAGCAAACAAGTTATCTCTCTGAAGATAACTGCCATGTCTTATATTTTTCACTGAGACTTAATGATGCAGCTGTTCATTGAAAGATGTTCTGTCTTCACTTCCTAAATAATGGAAGTGATACTGAGAGGATCATGCCACAGAAAATATTCTGAGGAAAAGTCAAGGAGTTCTTATTCCAGTATTATAAAACAGTCCACAGTAATGTCAAAGTCTACTTTGGAGGAATCCACATTGCTTACTTTTATGTTGTTTGATATACTTTTGAATTGTGAAGAACACTATCCTTCCTTTGAGTTAACTCCCCATCTATTATCCCTTATTATTTGCAAGAAATATATTATGACCCCAAACCACAAAATCATAAACATGACTCTTCTTCACTAATATAGCTTAGCCGTTTGAAGTACTTTTCTAAACTCTGCTCTAAATTATCATTCAATATAATACTTGTAAATAGTAGGAAAACTTAATTCTAGAAATATTTCTAAGATGACATTTGTCACTAGGGATAGGACTGATTAATTAATTAAATTGTGGACACCTGCTTCACATTAATTGTATAGACATTCACTGTTATTATGCTAGATGAGTACATACAGTCAATTCTGCCTGAAGTAGATTTTCAGAAGTCAGATAAATCTCAGTCTAGAAAGGTTGTTTCATCCCAGTAAAGAGGTCTTATACTGTCTTGAGTTAGACAAAATGAGTAACTTCACTATGTGCAGTGTCAACGATGTCTCTTTTTCATTAGACAGTGATATGAAAACTGCTGSTAAATTTAACACATGGCTTGTATTTATTATTGTGGGAAAGACGTTTTGAGCATGTATCAGTTTTTGCTGCTCTAAGTAGAATTTCTCATGGCTGATTAATTTCCATTTATGTATGAACTTAGATGCTAGGAAGGACTTTCCACTTTTAAAGATTAATTGTCACAGTTACAGTCACAAGTATTATTAGATGTATTGTCTTTGGAGTGCTTTTCTGAGCATGATTTTCCATAACTTCATGCTAGTCAAATTGCTGTGCTGATGTAATATCAGCAAGGCAGGAAAAAGGTTTTGCGGTCTTGAAGTTAGTAACTAGGAGCAGGAAAGTTTAACTGTGAGCTCATCTTCTTAAGGCTACTTTAACATGAGATAGACAATATCTTTGCCTTTCCTAAAAAATCTATCTTTTTTTCRCTTTATTACTAAATTAAGTAATAAGTTACTTAAATAGAGATCTACTTAAGAAGAAATTTCTACTTAAGTAGAAATACATAAGCTATTTGTTGAAGCTTATTATATTGTGATAGAATACACTATTTGTGCTACTTGTTCACAGTTCTTTCTACTATGAGCTAAATATAACTTTTATAAGTATTTGTAATGTTATGAAAGCATTTCTTTGATGACTTTGACGTATCCTAAAGTGCTCAAAATACCATTGKTTTTTGTTGTTGCTGTTGTTTATTGGTTTTGCTTATTTATCTGTTTTTTAACAAACAATTTAGTCAAATTTTKGACCTACATTCATACATCACTTAACCTCACAGAGGATGCTTCTGTTCACAAAGTCCTCTGAATAATGTTGTAAAAAAAAGACTATAAAGTCTCTATATAGAGACTCTAAACTTCTTTCTTAAGCTTGTCTTAGCTCTCTTAGTTTTCTGTCAGTCATATTACTTTTATTATACTCTAACATTCATTGCAAATGTACTTTGAAAAAGAAAACTGTCTCAAGTAGAATATCATCCAATACTGAAAACAGCAGAAGATTTATTATGACAGTAACAGTAAATATATATTTTTAAATATAGGGACTTAGCAGTAAACACCAACATATAGCTAGCATATGAAGGATGAGTACAACTTAAGGAAAGATGAGGTACAGAAATCTAAGAAAGTGAAGTTTTTCCTCACTTATTCTGTGAAATTTTATAGGTCATCATTAATTAAAATAAGACAAACTAAGAATACAAGAATGCAATCAGAACTTCAGATAAAGGTATTCACCTGTGATAAAAGTTAACCAGACTTATATTCTTGTCTGGTCATATTCCCTTTTCCCAGGCAATTATCTAGGATGGTTCTTCAGTGATCTGTTTTGGACTTAGAAGTGATTTTATTTGATCTTGAATTAGAGAAATCTTGTTGACAGTTCCAATAGAAGTCATTTGTATACTAAAAGTTTTTATTTTGATAATTACAAAAATTTCTCCTGAAMAATAATTAAATTTAATAAAAAACAATCTAAGACAAATTTATTTAATGTTAAGGGAGTTGGAAGAAAATAAATGTATAAAAAGATTAGAATTGTCCACTATGAAAAGACATAAAAATAAAATGGAGAAGGATATAGGGAATGAAGAGGATCTAGACTGAATATTCTTAATGGGGAAAGGTGACAGGATACCCGTAGGGGATAGGCTAATAAAAGTCTATAATGGAGTGAAAAGTAGTGGAAATGGATTGGTCATTATCTCTTAGGAGGCAGTTACTTAACAATGCAGGTACAGTCTTCTAGACAGTAGCTATAGAAAGGAGAAAGTAATTCAGAATGACAAATGCCAAAGAAAACTGAAAACAGGATATGCACAATTCTGCTGGTGAACTAAAAAGCAGTAAGAACACTGCAAGCTCTTAGAAGACAGAAACTTCAACTCTTCTATGTTTTTTACTTCACTGGCTCATAAAAATCAAACACACAAACAAAAAAAMCAATATGTGTTAACTGGCATCGACTGGCATTTCTTTTCTTAATGAATACATTTGACAAATTAGTGAAGTACATTTGGTGTATATATAGAGTGCACCAGCACTGACAGCTTGAATTAAATAATCATTTGTCATGTGTGATGTARGCGCTTAAGATTATTACTCACAAGACTTTCCTCACTGTCTGAAGCCTTGATACCTTGATAAAAGATATAGCCACATAATACTGGACAGTTTCCAATGAAATCCTAAGAACTTATCAAATATTAAGTATTGAATTCAAAGCAAATATTTAATAAGCTACTCTTTTTAATCTTTCCTATTCCTAGTGTTAAATGAAATCAGGTAGGAAGATTTGACTTTACAGATATTTAAGGAAATATGCCAAGACTTASAGGCTCAACAATTCCAAGATCTTATTTGGCTCTTTTACATTAAAGTGTTATGTGTTGAAAGAGTCACTCTATATTTTCCTGATGGTCTTTTGGCATCAAATTGCCCTTTCAAGGAGTAAAACTCTGCATAGAGGGGAAGAAAATCRTCTTGCAGAAATATTCCATCCTAGCATCTAAACTTGTACATAAATGGAAATTAGTTGACCATGAGAAATTCCACTTACAGAAGCAAAAACTGATGAAGTCCTCAGAAGGTCAGCAACCGTCTTAGAAGATCAAGACCTGATTAAGAGTTCACTTTTTTTTGGAAATCAGTTCAAGCTCATGCTGAGTCTCTGAAAGACACCTCCTAACATACTATGTTAGTGGTACGTGAGAACAAATGGATGAATTCTCACAAAAGTATATTTAGCAATGGTCCTSAATGGTCAGTACTGAAGAACAAATTAAGAATAAACATTTAGTAACCTTTGACAGTTGCATGGGTAGGTGTGTAGGAGTCTTTGGCACAATTCCTTAAAAGACTTTAGACTATTCACTSCTGATATCTGTTTATAGGCAGGCTCTTTATAGCTAAGATATTTCCAAGAAACCAGACTAGGAAACACAGGCCTCTCTCAAGAAAAAAGAATCTGTGCTGGCACTTTTGAATGAAGAGACTTATATAACATATCAGATCTTATCTGAATTATTATAATGTAAAACAGTGAAGTTTGTTCAAAATATGAATATAATGATCATACATAGTGGGCTATAATGAATATGCTATGTTTATCTACTTGACTTGCTACTTTTGTTGGAAGAAACTCATTTTGTTAAGGTAGTCACCTAAATTACGCTTGGTCATTCAGAGTTACTGTTTTTCTGGAAAGGTACCCCTGCTCTTGAAATATAGCTCTACCTGTTACAACCACAGTTCATGAGTGGGAAATCATGAGTGGTCATTCAATGCAATCTTCTATTTGTCAGTTCTTATTCACAGCTTGAAAAAGTGAGTTTAATATATTTGCTAGAAACCACGAGATAATTAGAAATGGCACTCAGCATGTTTTCTTCCAAATATCTGAGAGATTTGATGTGTTACTCCGTCATTTTCTCAGTTGTCTGTTTCAGCAGAAGGATCATGAAAGAGAAAGAGAAATGGAGAGGTGGGGCTTTCCATRGAGGCAATTCTTAGCAGTGGAGAAAACTGGTATTTTAGAATGTCATAGACTTTACCTTGTAGGTTATGTCTTAAAGTAATTTGTGCCCTAAAAACTCCTACTTCATTCCACTGAGTATAAAAAGATATTTAAAAGTCTAGCTCACAGAGATAGAAATCTTCAAAATATATCTCTGTACACTTTGGTTCAATCAGTACTRCCCCTTATGACCAGAAGACTGAATTTCTGGTGTTATCTGAAGCAGTCAACCATAACTTCACAGAGTCTGAATTTGAGGCAGGGATTTTTTTTCTGTTTTTTTTTTTGTAGAAAATCCTAAATTGCAATCCCCCCTACAAATTCCGAACTTTAGGATAAAAAGTTATCAGTGATCAAGCATTCCAAGTAAAGCCAACGCCCTTCAGGGGTGCTCACTTAACTGTTAGTTTATGAAGATTTTAACTTGAATCTGTGTGAAGTATTTGATCTAGGTAACAACTGTGGAGATCATAATGTGGATCTTTACTTGAAATATTTTATACTCACTTGCAGACTAACGAAACTGAAGGTTAAGTTATTACGTAACACGCTTTCTGAAACTAACATGAATTTTGGGCAATATGGGCTACTGGAAAACAACTTATGCTAACAAAATCTATCTAAAACTTACAAAGACAGAAGAATGCCCCACTGTCTACTTTCCATTAAGCTTTGGTGAGGGCATTTTTTTCTTTTTAAAGTTAAATCTATTTGTTCTTTTTTTTTTTTTTTTTTTCCCACAGGATGATGCATATTTCCAGTTCAGTCACTGGATATTATTCCCAGCAGCTCATGAATAGGGACTTATGTCTAACTGGGTCCTAAGTCACCAAGATGACAAGCGCTGAGGTTAAAAAATATTAGTCTTTGATACAAATTTCTGGCTGAAATAAGCGAAATTATTGTGTAATATTTTGTTGTAACGAGTTATGGAAAGTAAGACTCTTATCTATTCTAGTTACTCCTGAGTTTTGCTGAAAGCAACTACTCAGATAAATTTGACTCAGATAAATCTACAGTTGCATTCACATATTACATTATAAATGTATCACTGCAGTTAGAAAAAAAAATCTATTTACTCCTTTCAATATGTGTTGTGCTTCTGGGAATGTTTACATAGTGATAATTTAACATTTTCTAAAAAGTGAGCAACTTTGATTACCCAGTGCTTATTATCAAAACAGGAAAATAATCAAATAAACTCCATGATTTTTCATTCAGTTCAAAATTTAATTTGTTATCTGAAAAGGGTTAGGAGAACATGAACAAAAGGAAATAAATATGTTCTGTCTACAGTCAGTAATCTACTATGTTTTGAAAAGAGGCAAGTGGCACTTTGGAGGACTGTTATGATTTTATGGCAATTCCTGAGTCTTTAAACATTTTAAAAATAAAAATTAATTTCCCCATGATATAAGAAATATGTTCAGTTTCCTGTGGTCAAGAAATAAATGAGAACATTAATGCTTACACTCAAGACTTCATATTGTAAATATGTTCTTTATAGAGAGTATTTTTTTGCTAAATTTGGATTAACAAAAGAGTGTAAAAATATTCACGATCATTATGTTCAGCACAATAATTTATATCAATAAGTATTGATCAAGGAACAAAAAGAGGAATATATATATATATATATTTATTTATTTTCAGAAGTTTTTTTCCTACACTGAAGACATTTTCTTCCATCACATCCAGTATTTATGGATCTAAGAAGTATCGAGGTAGTGTCGTTAATATTTATTGCAGATGTAATTTTTTGTCAAAAAAAACTCTGGAAACTAGTAGTAATTTCCAAAAAAAACTCTCAATGATTAATTTAAATGATCATATTTGTACTTAGAAGACAACTAGTTATGGAAAACAAAACACAGTTATTGTAGTAATTCAACCGCTAACTGCTATGAGCAATTTATGAGCGTATGCTTTCAGGATAGAACCACATTTTGTCRCTGAAAGAAATTATTCATTGGCATGAATAAAATAGCAACTATTATACTGATAGCATCTCTATTTCTAATTAAGCTCTAATTATCCGTAGAGCTTTTGACTTTTCCTAATAATTTCAAAGCTATTTTTTTCTAGTATTCCTAGTATTCTTCTGTTTATGATAAGAATCTCTGACTGAGGTTGACTATATTTAAGTAAAATTTTGCTTTCTGTGAATAACTGGATTCTTGAAAAGCTTGAGACTGAAAAGATTTAAAATCAAGGACTACTGTAATCTATACTATAGACTTTATGAGCCTTTTTGTCTCCTGAAAGGAAAAAAAAAAGTTAAAGAGAGAATAGAACATAATAAAATTCCTTACAACAAACTATTTCAAAAWTTGAGACATCACTTTATTGTCATACCAGTTAGAGTTAATTGTGTTGTATTGCTTTCGAAAAGTCTTACATTATGTGCTTTAACTGAATGTTAGTGTAATAAAGGCTTTCATCTTAAGTGTTTTTTCAGATATATCCTCTTTCACTGYCTTCATTACAAGCTGAAGAATTCATGTAAAATATATGGCATGAAATCTTATTCAGTTCTCTATAGAAAGATCTCATGTACCCTGTGCTAACTCCATCTCTCYGAAGAGCAGTTCCAAACTGATCATCAGTTTCCAAACTGATCATTTGACCTTACAAATTATCAATTTAACTAAAAAAAAGAAAGGAATTTTAGAAGATATTGTCTTTTAAAACACTTATTTTCTGCATTTGGAAAAAGCATAACTGAATAATATAGCTGACTAAGTGACATTCTCAATCTTCTCTCCTAAAATAATCATGAAGCAATCACAATATAATAATTGTCCATGTGCAGGTTGTTACCATGTGCATTATGACAGGTGGCCTACTCTTTTCCAAACAGATATAAATGAATTTGTATTATCTCACATATGATGGTTATGAGGTTGTTCATTGTGCTTAATGTACTTTGGTTGCATGACCCTGTAATACGCAACAACTTCTATCTTCTACTCTTACCTAATCTTTATTATTTTGTTTTTYGAATATAGTTGTTCCATTGCAACTGGAATTTGTACTTTATAGATGAGTACACAAGGGAATTTGCCATAAGATGATGGTATGAAAGGTAAAGCATCATGGACAAATGAGTCGCAGACATTTAGTATGAAAAAGATTCTTGAGGATGAGTGGAGYAGGGAATGCAAAGTTTTGAACAGCTTAGAACCTATCCTCTCTGTCTGCTAGTGGAGGAGATTCATGCCCAGACCTAACCTTGAACTCACATTAGTATATTCTTATAATTCACTTAAGTATAGCATTATATTTCAGAGGAGGAGGTGGCAAACCAATCTTAATAGTAAAAACATATGATAAAATGAAAACCTTCTTCAATTCCTTTTTTTTTGGTTTTTTTTTTCTCAAATAGAAATTTTCTCCTGCTGTTATAATGATGTGTTGAAAATTACAATGTGGAAAGTTTTTGGTGTTAATTAAAAGACTTGATTTCCCATAGCCTTCTGAATTATGGAATGGGAGTTTTGTTTTATCACAGTTTCCCAAGAGATAACTTTATCCTTAGCCCTGCAGAATGACAAGAGACTAGCTTTCAGTTTTATAACACACATATCAAGATTAAAGTTAGTTAAAGACAGACATTTTTAATKGATTCATAAGTTTTTAATGTAAACTAATACAACTGTCTTTATAGAAGATGTGCTAAAAGAAAACAGTCAACTGGAACAGGTCCTTTGAGTAAGGCCCTGCATTAGCTAAGGAGAAGCATCCTTTAAAAGTACAACTTACAATTCATTGCCTCATATTGAGTTCAAAGGTTTTTAAGGGTTTTCTTGTCAGGTATTCATTTTGATGCGCACACTTGCAAGCAAAGGAGCTTATCATTCTCCAGAAGAAATGTAAGTTCTGTTCTCACTAAACTGTATAGCAAAATGTCCAATTAATTCAGTGATAGTAGAAGCAGGATCCAAATTTTAATCCAATCCTATTGAACGGCATGGAGTAGGGCTATGAAATATTTGTTCTTCAGCTTCTGTTAATGGAGAATTAATCCATCACATCAATGATGGCATAAATATGAGTGTAACATGTACATACATTCTTTTTTATGTACTTTATATTAAATTGAAAAGTATGTTTAAAGTTTATATTTCTTATATGAATCTGATCCAGCAAAACACTTTAGCAGATGCTTAACTTTAAATGGTTGGTCATTGCCTTTCAAAGCCAAATGAAGTTCATACATCTTTAAAGTTAAGTATAATCTGATATACCTATGTGAACTAACGTGTGGACAGCACATTAGCTTTCAGGGCTATACATGTCATATTTTTCTAAGCAAGCAAAATAAAAATGAGAGAATTAAGTAACATCTTCTAGACTGAAATTAAAAGTAGTTTTTTTTTTTTTTTTTTCCGATTTTGCTTCATTTTGGACTTTTCTGTTTTAATCTTTTGCCTGAAAATGTAGCACTATCCATGTGAGGAARTGTGAGTATATCCAGGAAACAAAATCTCACATCTGAAAATTCTTTGTGTATTAGGAGGGCCATCTTCTTCATGATTCCTAGCTAAAACCTTGTTTATCATTTCTTCAGGGAGAGCACATGCTATAGAGTCTGTCACTGCTTCCCTGCTATAAGTTGCTCAAGATTCTGCAAACAAACAGTTGAGACTCTCTCTGAAGATTTAAACAGACAAGTGGGATAAAATAAGGAGTACAAAACCTTCAAAACAGACATGATCTAGTTAAGATAAAAGAAAGTATTTAACTGCTTACTAATGATGCAATCATAATTTGCCCAGGATAGAGGTTTCAGTCTGCATAGTCTTGAGCATTCACGGTAACTGAAGCTACCACAGAGAAAGCCTTAGGCCATTGCCCAGCACATTTGCCAAACACAGACATTATCTATGCTTTTGCTAGCCTAATTAAAGACATTCTGTCACATAATATGAAGCTGGAAAAACCTGAAACACTGAACTCTGTTTTGAAAGAGCTGCACTCTTCACCAGTGTTTTCTTGGCGASCAAAAGCTGCTGTATTCAAGACCTTTCCACTTATATCTTTTTATTATTTGCCTTTTTCAACACACTTCCTTGTGGAAGTAGTTTTGGAAGAGAAAATCCACATTCTGAGAATTAAGGTGGATGATAGCAATAGTGCCAATCCTCTTCTCAATGAAACTGATTAAGAATTTGACATTTATTTAGGCATCTGCCATGCACTGTTTTGCTCTGACTGCTAGGAAAGATCATCCATTCTTGCTCCACTTTTGTAATTAAGATTTATTTGGTCAGACTATTTATTAAGTCAAACTACACCTAGCACTGGTTCAGYCCAAAAGGGCTGGGTACGTTTATTCAATATAACATCCCTTTACATGAAAACCAGAGAATTGTGAAACTGCCTCATCCACATGGAACTAGAATACCAGTGTACTCATTAATTTAGAGGAGACCAAACGCATAGCTCCAGACTCCAGGCAARTGTCCTCATTTCATGCAAATGACTTGGTTGGACTAAGGCAGAAGAAAAAGGAACTAAAAATTCATGAAGCTATAAAGGGAGTTAGTCCTTAGTCCATAGTCCATAGTCCATAGTCTAGTAGAAGAYATTCCTTCAGTGATATAGATGGTCCCCGTTGAAGAGATATTTTTTTTTTTTGCAGTAAGGACCAATACCATAAATACTATGTAACATATCTCATTCTTGTACTGCTAAGAATTTTGAAGCCCACTCTAAGACACAAACATTCTTCATTCAATGTACATGGAGCTACATCTAGCTGGGAGTTTTCATTTCTTTTATTGCAGACATTTCCATACATCATTGATATATATATAAAAAATAATGCCTGAGATATTAGCTTTAATTTAAGAGCTTAACAGAGGTGCCTGATCTGGAAGCAGAGTCACATGGTATTTTTTGTCTGTGAAATATATACCTTCCCATGCAATGGTGACAAAGGTCCTATCATAAATGTCTCAGTTCCATGTATCAAATTTTGAAGACATGTAAGAATCTTGCCTTGTACAATACATTTAAAAAAAAATTACTTGACTGGAAAATAGAATGACAATCTCTTCCCCATTTTGTATTCTCAAGAAAGAGGACATGGCATATTTTGAAATTACGGGGTCTGCCTTTGAAATATCTCTTATGACGTTCAGTTGTACAGATGTGCAAAATATCCCACATATGTTTACACACCTAGGCTTAGTTAGACATCTAACCCAATTTGGTTGATCTAGGCCCACTACACAGTCGGAAAAAAAAAAAAAAAAAA
>NW_020454805.1:1652727-1693024 GCF_003342845.1 Nothoprocta perdicaria
GAAAGGAAAGGAAAGGAAAGGAAAGGAAAGGAAAGGAAAGGAAAGGAAAGGAAAGGAAAGGAAAGGAAAGGAAAGGAAAGGAAAGGAAAGGAAAGAAGGAGGAGAGATTCTACAATATGGTGAAATCCTCAAATCTGCATATATGTGTTTGAAAAGATAGAAAGTCAGCTCATGGGTAAAAAAAAAGAGTGGAAGACAAAAAAAAAAGACAGATGGCAATACTTTTTGTTAATATTCAGTCTTCTTTCTAACACCTAATTAACTTACTATGCAACTTGCCAAGAGATACTGAAAATCTGAAATTAGGGGCAATGTGGATCAATTAGTAGGGACATAAATAATTGCAGGGGATGATCTGGAACAACGTAAAACTTGGTTAATTTACTGTATGAATTATAAGAGAGAAGAAATATGAGTTGTCTAGGAGAGCATATACTCAACAACAATCTGAAATGGTGTTTATAAAGTAAAAGATGATTCCAATATTTCTTTGTCTTTTTCATCTTCTCAAAACATCAGATTCCTTCATTCTTAAATATCTTAARAATAGAAGAGTTCTACTGGTTAAAAGATATTATTTGTTATATATTATTTGTTATACTACAATACACTCATGAGCTAAGGTGGGTGAACTAGGATAACTGCTAAATAGATGTGATTGAGATACAATTGGAAGAAGAGATTGCCAATAGTTCACTGAAACAAGACAAAGAAGTGACTTAAGAAGGCATTATTTAGGAGGAAAACAGATGAACAAACAAACAACAAGGAACAAAATAAACTGTAAACAAAAACAAGATTGCTTGACATTTTAATTATGCAGTTAACTGCAAAGAAATAAACAATGACATGGATGAAATAAACAAGCTTAGGTCAATATTCACTCAATAAGGATGGAAAAGAGGTTGATATTCTGCTATAGATTACTCAACCTTCTTATTTATCCTTGTATGCATAAAGAGATACCTGTAGTGAGATGACTCCAACTACAAGCAATTTTAATTAAACAAAATAATTAGCTTTTGACAGACATTGACTTCACAGTGTATACTAGAGAACAAATTATACWCTTATCTATAAGGATACTACCAGATCGAGGATATTTATGATCATGATAGCTGAAAAATTCCTCCACCAACCAGTCACCACACCAATGTGAGGATTAGCACGTTTTTACATATACTTCTGGTGAGCAGGAAGGTGAAACAAGATAATTGCTATTCTTTCAGAATAGCAATTATTATATCTGTATTTATATAAGCAAGAAAATTAAAAAAAAACTGATTTTTTATTTAATGATAAATAGGAAAACAAACAAACAAACAGGATTACAAATGGACATCTCATCCAGCAATGATGACATACAATCAGTATCAGTAAATTGGTAAYCAATATCAGTAAATTGGTAAAATGATGCAGCTATGCACAAGGCAAGGTACTCTCCAGTAAAAATAGGAAAATATAAATAAACAACATGTAATATCTTTTACGCAGAACTCTGCACAGTTCTAGTCAGCTATTTTATAAAGGGAGATTAAAACAGAATTGCTTGTTTAGCTAAAGAAAAATAAGGATTTATATAAATGAAGATATAAATACCATGTTAAAGAAAGAATGTTTCAAGTAAGCATGGGAATGGGAATAAAATTGATTAATCTGCTCCTGGTGTCAAAACAAAAAGCTCCCAATTATCAGAAACATGAGGCCTGTCTCAGTCACCCTGTAGCAAGAAACCCAYCTGGATTCAAGATCCTAAAGGATATTTAGGAACTGGTATGTATGATGTGATTTCTTGGAACATCGGGGTCTGGATCTGGACTTGATAAAAACAGAATCTCTTCTTACCTCGTTTAATCCTATTTCCTATTATTCTAATTCAGCAATAAAGAGCATGGATTTTTAATACAATTAGTATTAAAAAAAATAAAGCTATTGTGTAGACAGATGAAATATAAAGAAGCCCAGCGTGGATTAATGTTAAAAGGCAGGTGATGTGATTAATGAACCATTATTACATTTGTCTTTGACATCATATGTAGAGATTCATAGATATATTTATCACATTCATAGAGATATTTATACATACCACACATATATAGTATGCTCATAATATTGTCAAATATTATTTCAATAAATGTGATCATCTAAAACATTACTGTTTATATTTGGAAAACAGGTGACAGAGGAATAAGTAATGTCAAACAGAGGAGAGTGAAAGAAATTGTGACTTCAATACTGCTAATTTTGATTTTTTTTTTCTTTTTTTTTTTTTTTTTTTTGCTGTTTTGCTGTTCTGGCGCATTTTTATAACTAATTTGGAAGATGTCAGAATAAAGATTTAGCATCCTAGATATATCCCTCAAAACCTAACTTATGTCCTTGACATTTCATTTTATCTTCCATTTTCCAGTTCCTATAACAGAATATACCCACATTTTAAAAGTAATCTTACACATTTCTCCTTTCATTTTTACATGTATAAATAGAAAAGTAATTCATTTTATGACTTTTCAATGTTATTTTATTGAAAAGAAATTGTCTCAAAATTAAATCAGTCTTCTTTCTTCATAGAAATTCCTTCACATAGTTTCTAACATACATAGGACTGTGTCTTATGCAGACTTTTTGCTCCTAAAATAAAGAGATTTTAACAAGCTTCCTTACTCTGTATTACTATATCAATAAATTGTGTGATCCAGCTATTATCTAGGTGAACATGAGTTTTGCCATTGACCTCAAATGCATTGGTATCTTACCATCAAATATTGTGCTTTCTTAAGAACTGATTATTTTTTTTAATTTTTCTTATATCTTTGCAAGGTTTCAAATGCATCGTTTTTGACACAAGTATACTAGAAACCATCTAAATAAAATTCTAAAATATCAATCTATATCAAGCTATTGTGCTTGCTTTCTAGGAATCAACACAAGATCTGTTATGGAGTTCAACCGCTGGGCTTCTGTTGTCATGCTTTAAGCTAGAAAAACTGTACATTGATTCATCGTGTGGATGTTAATGTTATCTATGTATCTATCACATGGATGTTGCTATAGCTCTTTATCATGACCTTTCCTCATTAAAATCACACACACACAAACAATCAAATAAACAAGCTTTTTCTTAGTTGTTTCCATGAATGTCACTCATAAGTCCAAAATGTTATGGATCTAAGTCATAAAAAGATGTACCACAATATGCTAGAAGTTGTCAAAAATGGAAGTAATATCTTCATGGACAATAGGRAACACTTGTTATTTGATCCATATTGGACTTTACAAGCTCAATTAAATCTTAAGTTACTGTTCTCAAAATTGTTACCACTCAAACTAGATCAAAGTATGATGCTCTTCTTTCACTCTTCTTTTACTCATCTATTTGCATATACCAACATTCATACAGAGAGCACTTAGAGTATTTGCAAAGGAGAAGAGAAGTTGGAAAGGTGAAGAAGATATTTGAAGTTAGATTTAAAGGGTTACGTTTTTGGCCATAAGTGAGAAAGGAGTTAAAAATAAATAAATAAATAAAAGGTGTGTTTCTTTACAGTTTCTTTTCATAAGAAAAGGGGAAACTGTAACTTTTTTCAACCACTCACGTTCCTTTTTTAAAAAAATGATACTGACTATATTATGCTCTTTTAAAGTATTTTTGCTTAGCACATTCCTTCCAAGATATAAAAATCCTTAAAAGTCTGTTTTTCACATTTTAGAAATTGGGCTTCTCTTATACAACTACTTTATTTAATCCTAGAAAAGTGCTAAGAGTTAAAGAAGTAGTTCTTCATGACCTCCAGCAGAAACATTGCTGAAGACTTAGGTAGGTTCGTCAGCTGCATGAGAAGGAATCAGGAGGTAAGAACGGGACTGGGTTGTAAATTTTCCATTTCAGCACTGGTATATCAGAAATGGCTGAGTTGACACATCAAAACATGTCATAAAAGCGTGCCCCCTCCAGAAGATCTTTGAACAAATGACATTCCAAGCTCTGACATAACCCGGCTCTGTTCTCTGCCAGCTTGTCACAGCCAGAGAGGTGCCAAGCTCTATGCACCTGTCTGACAGCCCAGGATTTCCAAAATATTCAACACGGGATAGCTCAAGGCATGGGATAATGAGGCACTCTGGATTCAAAGGCTTCCAGATACATGACATCTTTGACCAATATCAAAGATCAAAGTGGAGAAAAAAGAGGACCAGTACTGTTGTAGACTTTGGTGCATGTGGTGTCTGTGGCCATTGAGTGCTATGTTAAATAGGACTGCTCCACAGTAATTGGCCTTAAAAGCACAGGCAAACTGCTGGAAAGATATGTTAATCTATGGAAAAATCTGGTTCATTTTAGTTCCCTGTGAACACAATGTCAATCAGGAAGGCTACACCCCAGGGCTTTATAAATGAAAGAATTATATAATTTTACAGCATTTTTTTTTTCAAAACTAAATTCAAGACCAGAACAACAAAAAAATTCATATATATAAACTGGAAATTTTAGTTGAGATTTTTTAACTCTAGAATTTAGCATTTCCTTCCATTTTCTCCAATAATATTTATTTTAGTCACATTTACAATGTAAAATATGATCATTAGAAAAAAATTAAAATAATCATAATTAAAATTAAATAAAAGCAAAAGAATAGAATTATATCAAAAATACAGATTGTCAGAAAGACACAATAGATAGTCAATTTACTTATGAGCCATAGTCACCTGATACAGCTACAATGTTTAATAAAACTATCTGGACTTTTTTAGTTATTATATGAACTACTGCAATTGGAAATAAGCACTATTGTGTCTCATGCAAGTTTCAGCTTGCACAGTTTTTCCTCATTATTATTTCAGACATCATAAATATTTCATGATAAAACATAAGTGTTTGGATTAGGCAAAGAAGGTGAATGACATGTCCTTCTCCATTTAACAGTCAGCATTTATAAGCTGTTCATTATCAATAATGTCTTGTTGCAATTTTTATATCTAATACAATGACAACACTTAACATATGATGGTCATTCTGTCAGGCACTTTTAGTCTACCTAGATGATTAATAATATAAATAAAAAAAAAAGATGCTTCATATTTTCAAAATGTGTAAATCAGACTGGAGTCAGGGCTGGTCAGTTTATTGCATATATCTATTCTGTTATCCAACATTCATGTTCATTTTTCTTTTTCTTACAACAACATAGCGTATAGATTTGTTTCCTGTAGTGCACATCACTGTGCTGAAACTGTGAGATATTGTAATTAATAAAAAATTATAATATAGAGAGCTTATAATACAATCATAACAAGATTAAGTAAAATAAATCAAAGCCAATTAGTGTTTAGTGGTTTGGGGAATAACATTTCTGTCAAGTTGTTGAACGGTAATCATTAAAACATGGGAATAATCCACCTCCTAATTAAACAACAATAAACAATTGTCAATGGCACATAATTGTTAAAAGTCAACARAGGAGGCATTAGTGTAAACAAAGATTATACATAGTTCTTGAAAATGAGAATGAGAATGTTATTTAATGCCTGACAGAACAGACTAGACGTAATAAATATTTGCAATACTACAGTTGCAAATACCTCCATAAATATCATTTTGCTAGTAGAAAATCTAAGTAGTCTGTTGATAATACACTGAATATGTTGCATGTTTCATTTCCTATCTTTACTTGCCCTTAGAAAGTCATTACATCCCTTTCTACATAGTTTGTTTGTCTGCACTTTTCTGTATCTCTTAATTTTAGGATTAGGTGTAATCTCAAAAGACTTTTTTAGGTCAAATCATTCTTTTCTATTGATAGCTATTTTAGAAGCTACAGACCAGTTAGAGAGAAACTAAGATTAGTTCACTTGACTTTTTAAATTCATGTAAAATTCCCAGCTAAGCTGTAAGTTCATCTTTGAATGAGAGTACATATGCCCTCACACACACACAGACACACACACATGAATATAAATATAAATATGTATATATGTTAGTCACTTAAGATTAGCTCTTTAGAGGTTTGAAGATGTCCGTGTCTGAAATTTGAATTTGAAAAATCTTACTCTACTGCAATTTAGAGGGACTTAACTCCACAGATGTCACTGACTAATCACACAACCAAGTTATCAAAAGGCAAGATGGGGTGCTAAAATTTTTTGAATTCCTGGAAACTCTGCTAATTGCTTTTGTACACAGTTTTACTTTGTGTGACTTTACTTACCTTGAGCTTTGCCAGTAGAAAATGACAAGCATTTCTTGTGAAAGAACTGAGGGACCAGTTGTTCTCATTTAGCATGTGAAGATTCATCTCTATGCCTGTTTCCATCTAAGTCTGAATCCCTCTCAAGTCCCTATTTTAATGAAGGAGTCTATGAGTGACCCTGAACTTCTTAGGTCGCTTAATACATTCACAGCTTCTCCAAATTCACATATTGAATGCTATCTGCTCAAATAAGTCTTATCTTCATTATTAGAGCTGTGTGTTTTTTTTTTTGTAATGACATCCCAACACATTAGAGGAAACTGTTTAGGACTCCTTACCCATCACATGACTAAGTTACTCCTCTCTGTAAGCATCATGTATAACATTCTTACCATAATATATAAATCCAGGTGGAAGATATATGCTCTTTTTTCCATATGCTGATCATTATTACTGTTTTCAAAATCAATTTTCATCTTTATTTTCTTTAGTGAACAACGGTGGACAGACACATGTAAGTAAAGGTACTCGATCAAGAGAAAGATCTATGGAGAAATAAAAGTTATAGTATTAATGATACCACAGCAGTGGTATTCTCATCAAAGAAATGGGCTTGTGTTTTAAATAGAAAAGCCTGAATAACCACAAACCTGAAAACTGTCATATCGATAGACTTTTGATACATATTCAATAAAGATTAAGGGCATTGATGGCCTGTTTGATAGGACAGATTTCTGAAATGCTATAGAAAAATTGTTTTTTGATGACTATGAATGAAGCCAAAGCTGAAAGATTCAATCTACATCTTTGCTGATGTGTGTGATCTACTTGCACTTGACAAGAAAATAAATTATTGGTTTGAGTAGTGTGTAATACTCAATTTATAAGGCTTGATTGCAATCTCCTTGGAGTAGTGGTTTTCCCCTTGAGCTCAGTGGAGCTATTTTAAAATTTTTATTTAGCATGTGTAGGTGTGGCAGAACTTGGCCCGGTTCCATTTCCAATTTCCACCGTTTCCTTAATTATGCCTTTTCCCCTTGCTTCCTTTCACATGTGATATGTTGGAGTTTTTCCAGGAACAGTTATGTACCTCTTTAGACACTTGGTGAGTCTTTTTCTTTTAATTAAAGTATATGAAGATTTAAATCTTTTTATTTAGTTATTTAATGTGTTAATTGAGGAGATGTGATCCTGTTATTGAGAAAGTAATTCAAGTGTATCATTCAGAGGGCAGCAGATGTGATAATATTCAACAAGGTTAGATACTTCATGGATGTAATTTCTTGGCATAATGATTAATCCACTAATGAATTTGTCTCAGTAATTTTTAGGAAGATAAAAATTCAGGGGTGGTTATTTTTCCTTCTCCCTCCAGTGAGTGGAAGCTTTTTCATGAGGTGAGCTTATTTTCTCCATACTACTTCTTATTTTGAAAAAAATGCATACCTTCTGGGAAACTAGTCAGAGAATTTCTCCAACTCAGCCAAAAATTTCACCCATGTAATTAGAAACTTTAARTACCTTTTCTATTGTAGTACTGCAGGATACACAGTGTGTAGGCTCAAACCAGAACTGAGTAAGAACTTCTAAAGTTGATTGCAGTCATACTTGTTAGGAGTTGGACACAAAATGGGAAATATAAATTATACAAGTGACACTTGGTTACATGAAATACTGCTCATGATTATGCAAAATACAGACGTACCTGAAACTATATGTATCTCTATCAGATCCAAATCCAAATTTCTGGGTGGGAAAGCAAGCAGCTTTGTGGAATAATATTTCTAAGAATGACTCCCACATCTTTTTCCATTTGGAATAAAATTGTCTAGGGCTCAATTCAGTTGTCCATACTCCAGTACCACTTGACAGGATTTGTGAGACACAGGGCTAGCAGGCATCACAAAGGACCCATAGGAATACATGAGTCCTTCTGAAGTGGCAGCTTGACACCAGACTGGATATCTGGAATATTTCAAATGTCAAGAAATGTCTTTTGCGGACAATGGAGTCAGGTCCCTTTGAACCACTTCCTTTGCTTTCCCTCTCTGCACAAGTCTAGACATTACACATCCTAATGGCTTCACATCTTATTACCTAACAGTTATCCTGCACTCCTAAATTATTGTTAAAAAGGCATTATGAAAGGATTAAAGACTGTAATGCATAAGTAAAAGTTGCTCTGGGTAACCTGAAGTGATGGAGTTGCATCCAGCTCCAGAATCCAAGACAGAGGGGCTGAAAATCTACACATTTCTTACACATTAGTTTTTATATTTCCATCTTCTTTTCTTCTTATATTTTACTTTTGTGAAAAAGGATCAAATAAGAGTTTTTTTTATATATATATAGATAAAATCATATTTTTTCTCTTTCCTTTTTTTTTTAAACTATGCCACTGAAGTAAAAAAGCAATGATCTTATTAATTAGCTACTAGAAGCATTATTGTAGTTGAAAAAAAKCTGTCATCCATGAGGATTAATAATCAAATGAGGTACTCTTAATGTGGATGCACATAGTACTTATATTACATACCATTCATTATTTTCATCCATGAGCTGTAAATAAACATAAAATTACCAGTGACAAAATATGTACATCACATAAGGGTCAATCATAGTGAAGAAAAAACAGACATCATAAGCAACTCAAAGAGCTTATTTAGGCAAACCCATTTAAATTAAATATGATTTAATATTAATTTCTTAGTCAATTACAGTCTATTGTGTCCAATAGGGGGGATAGTTTGCAAAATGTGGTGACCTATGGTCTGGAGCGAGTTCCTCTGCCTAACTGAATTCTTTGAAAGTTTAGTAAATATCCACAGYGATCTTTTTTTGCTGAATAGTAAAATGTATATACATAGCAAAATATTTTGGACAGAATTTTTTTTTTTCCTATGAATATTTGAAAACATTTCAAGCTAGTGCAATGCAATTATCAGTAGCAGAATTTGACAGGGACACCAAAAGTTGTGTGATTATTTTTGCAAAGCTGTGATGAGATGTTAAATGTGACATTATGTGGACAGGACCTACAATATCTCATGAGAATGCACATTTCACTATAACAACATGGTACTGACTCTTTGCCTTATAGAAATTATCCTACTGTTTCATGAGTAGTTCTCCCTATAACACTTAATTGTTTTCTTGGAGGTCTTCAGTTGAAACACTGAGCTCAGATGAACTCATTTATAATACCTAWCAGAAAAAAAAAGTGCAAAGTAGACAGGCTGCAGAGAGAGCTATTAAGATACATTAAAACAGTTTGGGAATATAGGCATTAAAAATAATAGATAGTAGAAACTACATTGTCAGCTGCTTCCAAATGTGCCAAAATTTTCACAGAGATCCCTCTGTAGAGATAAATTCTTTTTCTTTTTGAAAAAAAAAGCGAGAAAAATCAAATGCAAATGAAGTTTTTCCTTGCATTCCAGGCAATGAACTTATGGAAATCAGAGGAAAGTAGATCAGGCAATACTAGATTACTAGAGTAAACCTTTTCATTAAGCTTCTCTTCCATGTAGTTTCAAATTGCTGTTGTTAGAGATAACTAGAAATTCCCATTTCTATGCTGCTTAAAATGCTGCTGTTGCTTCTTCATATATGAAGTTTTCTTCACTTTTAAAGCAATAGATGAAGATGAACATCTTCTTTCTTTAAACTTTTCATTGTATATTAAGCTAAAATTTGAAATGAGATGATATATTAGTGGAAGAGTCATAGGAGAACATATTGCTTTATTGTGTTTATGAGTCTGTTTTAGAAGATTGCATAATGATGCTAGGTTGATATATTACCACAAAGGGGGTGCRTAATAGATTGGTATGCCACAGTAGTTTGCCGACAGATGAGGACAACATTTCTAGCCAGATTCTGCTGGGATCTGTCCTGAATCCTATTCTGTGCAATATGTTTGTTAATGGCTCAGATGGGCCAATCTGTATGCTTCTAAATTTGGAGATTAATTCCATTCTGAAAGTGGTTGTGAGCACTTCAGAGGTCCAGATTTATTCTAAAGAACTCAATTTCAAAAGGCTGATGACATGAACAAAGAGTTTAGAATCTGCATATAAAATTAAATGAAAACAAATGCTATTTATACCTATGATTTCAAATTTGATTTATTAAATTTTAATTTTACCCTAACAGTTCACTAACATAAGCATTTGCCATGTCTATGGAGCTCATGGCACAAATTCAGGAATTTGATCTAGGAACTAATTCTTCCCTCCCATTTGTAAATAAAGATGAATTTAGGATAGGACAGTGTAAATACTATATTTTGAGACTTTAAGATTAGCCCCTATATTGTTAGGCATAAACTTGTGCTTAAGGAGAAGTCAGTTGCTCAAATACAAAATAGTGGGAAGCATCAGTGCTGCAGAAAACGATGCAAGTAGTACAGTACATTTCAAACAAATGCGAGTCAATGTATTAATGTTGCAAAATGTGCAAATTTCATACATCTCAGAAAAGAAGTAGAAAAGTCAGAGATTCTAGAGAAGAATGCTAATGAAGATGAGAGATCTATTCATTTCCCTTTAGGGAATTTATTTATTATCTCTTTATTATCTAAAAATAAGATGAACTTCAAATGATTGAAAKAAATTTTATCATAATGACAACCTTCTACATTTGCATTGTACAGCAGTTATATTTAGAGTAAGCAGGGATCAAGCAGTTGCAGTTTCACAGGGAGTAGTGAGAAGGACTTGTCCTATTGCTGCAAAGATGAGCTATGTGAGATGTCGAGAGAGTCCAACAACAGTACAAGCCACCTTGTGGAATCTTCAAATTTATAAGATCTCATGAATGAACAGATTGGACAAATATCCATATGTAGCACTACAAATATGGCTCATCACTATAAATCAGACTTTCCAGAATTTCAAATATATCTCCTTCCAACCTTCCAACAAAACAAAACACAATACAGTGTCCTGTATAGCATTATTGCAGTGGTATTCTTTAGCTCCAGAGTAAAAGGAGACTAAGCTTTGCATATTTATTACCTGCACTTCCCCTTACTTGTTATTATTTGCTTACTCTCAGGCACAGAAGTCCATAGATGAGGTGTCAGGGTTTCTTTTTTTTTTTTTTATAATGCTTTTGCTGGCTTTTTTTTCTGATATCTACTCATTCCAGGGTGACAGAAAAGGTGTCCCTAAATGTTACATCCATTTCCAGGTTTTCTTGGATGTTTTGTGGGCAACATTTAATAGCAGAGAAGATGACACTGCTGCTGACATAGAAGCCTTTTTGGTCCTGTCAATAGCTGTTTATTAGCTCAAGCATGACAGAACTAAATGAACATGAGGAAGGAAAAGACCAATCTGAAAGAAGTCTTGCACATCTTTAAATATAATATCTGAAAACTCATGGTGAGGAATGAATTTCTTATTTCTGTCCTTTCCTTTTAATTCCCTTTTCCCCATGTCTCTGGAGGTCAGTTCCTCTGTTGCTTATACAGCTCTATGGCTGGCTGGAAACATAAAAGTTACTTTCCCCTCTCTATTACAGCAAAACTGTTGTAACCAAGATTTCAGAGAGCTGAACAGGGGAGTTCTAAACCTTAAGCATCAAATGTGAGGGGCCAGTAGGGCAATAATCCATGTAACCTTTAGAAAGAGGCAGAAAAATTTAATGYGTCACTCCATAAACACCATTCACAAGGTTTCACTTCAGTCTATTAACTATCAGAACTTGATATTATTCAYTTTTCCATGTCTGAACACTTTTAGTGAAGTGCACTTGCTTTTGAAAGATTTCACCCTCTAGCACTCCCTGTTCTCTTGTAAAAAAATATTTGTGGGTCTTTTTTCTCTCTCTTTTTTTTTTTTCCTTTGGCACCTTATAATTTATTACATTCCTTGCTTGCATGTACATGCACTTTGGCATTACACTAGTTTAGTACCAAGACTGGGGAAATCATGATACAACAGGTTTCCAAGGACTGGCAAGCATGCAAGGAACTTCTCGACAGATATCTGACATTTGCTATATATGAAGAAATTGCTAAAAGAACATTAAAGGAAGAATCTTTTTTACTTTTATTAGCTTCCAAAACAGATGTTCACATATAAATATATAGAAAGTAGGACAGAGATAACCACACAGATTTGCTCCGTACTGTTGGCATGTAATAACAGTGTCACCTAACAAAAGATTCATCCATTCTGGTTTAGGCATCTAACACAGTAACTAAGTTGCAAAGTGACTAAGACAGTTACTATAAGCTTTTCTAATACTTAGTGTGGAGAAATACCAGCTCCAGACAGCAATTTATCTCTTTCTAAGATAGGTGTCTAGGACAGATCAGATAAACTGCCCTCTAGAGATGTCTATGTGTCTTTACTGACTGCTAGGGAATAAGAGCAGTTTGGACTCGGGTATCCCCCTTTTAGAAATCTGAAATAGTGTGTGATGAATTCCACTCTGATATATTAAAATAACTGTCACAAAATCATTATTAAAAGTTATTAATCCATTCCAGCTAAAATCTAAATGTTTTATATTCAAAAATACAAGCAGTGAATGAAGAGTCAAGAATATAAAAAAATTGTTAGTGCCTAACAACTAGACTAATCCAGATAATATATTCTATTTTACTTGATAATAGCATCAGCTTTTCACGTTAATTCCTAATTCTTTTTTTTTAAAGGAAAATAAAAATTTACAAAATAGAGGARATTACCATTTGTGAATATAAATACCTCTAAAAAAGTAAAATATTACACCAACTTTTGATGTTTACAATAGTTGCTATTAGATATAAGTAATATGCCTAATTAAAGGGTAATAGACATATTATTTCAAAGATATCTAATAGGCGTAGGAACCAAGTCATGAATTTTGATTGATTTTAGGTGTACAAGTGCTTCAGGCTGTCTTGAAAATTTCTTAGTCTACAGTTAGTCACATGAATGTGTATCTTCAAACCACAAAAATAAAACTAACTCAAGTAAAACAGTCCTACTGAGTCTAAATGTTGACTTCAAGGCTGTCATTGATAAGAGAGGTAATCACAGGATCAAGATCAAATGATATTRCTTTATAAAATCGTTCCCTGATGAGATCATATTTTCTTCCAGGAATTTGTAAAAATGACTTTTACTATAACACAACAAACAAGAGACTTTTGACAAAAGCTTAAGTATTCTTTCTTCTTTAYAACCATAAAGAACACAGATTATAAGACGGTTTTACTTATAATAAAAAGAAAGGTGTAAGGGAAGGGCTGAAGAATCAAGGATGCACTTTACTTKCAGGGCAGAGGGCCGTGCTGGCAACCTTCCAGGAGCTTTGAAAAAATGCATGGTGTTTTTATTACTAATTTTAGAAAAAATCTTCTAGGCATAGACTTATAAAATTAGAAGACAGTTTTCAGAGCTGTGGAAGAAAGTGGGAAGAAAAAATAGCAGCTCCTTTAAACAGCTACTTCTTTGTGTGTGTTTTTACCTCTGAGATGGTAACACTTTTTTTATAGAACTCAGCTCCCAGCCTGATAAGTAATGATTATATTTTATTTCATAGAGGAAATAAACAAGCTATTATTCAGTGGAATGAGTGACAAAACTATAGAAGAGAAGGGTTTCCTAATAAGTTTGCATTACATTTGTTCTGAAATGTATTAATAAAAGTGTTTTTTCTTTTCTCTCTTTTTTTTTTTTTTTTTTTAATTGTGGGAATGTGTATGAAATAAGGGAGAGCAATGTAATCACACAGGCAACAGAAAGAAGCAGTGTGGCAGCCCTAGGTTTTCTCTATACCTATCTTTCACCAACTGATTTTGTATAATAAACCTCTTCCTAATGCTTTTCTGTTCTCCCCTCCATCCTTGCATTTCTAGTTTCTCACCTTTTTGTTAGTCACCTACTTAAGATACAGTCAAGTTTTCAATACATGTTTATAGAATGCCTAAAATAATGGCATCCTTGATAGTTACTGGGACTTTCAGATGTACTGTAAAAACAACTATAAGTCTAAGCAGAAGCAAGAAAAGAAAGAATATGGATAAAGGACCTCTATGGATGTGGAGGAGGGAGGAAAAGAAAAGAAAGAAGCAGAAAGATCAGAAATCTGTCTCATTTGTGAATAAACTTCCATGGATAGCAAAGAGGAATAAAAGAAAAAAAAGTGAAAACATACACTGGAAAGTGATAAGCTGGACAAAGGTGGTTCCTCTGTTTTATCTCTATACATCAAAACAGCTATGCTGAGGGAAAATGCTCTTTTTTGTTTGGAGGAGCTAACGATAAGACTGTTCAGTCTTTTTACTGCATTGCCAATGAGAACTTTCTTCACACCTGCCATATAGGGATGATGCAATCTGCATTTACCACAGAGAATCAAAACATCTTATTAGTCAGTCAWGAGGCGATATTTTCCAGTCAATTTTTTTCAAACCTACTTTTTTAAACTATCATTTAGAAGTTCTCAGTTATCTATATTATTTTCACCATTTCCAGTTATTTCAGCTATATCCCTAGGGATTAGTCAAAATTTTTCTCTGCCTAATAGCTAATACTGGGCTTCTAAAACAGTGCTTTCTTCATCAGGTTGCATTTGAGATGTCTAATACTGTAAAAAAATAAATAAATTTAGTGGAAAGGCTCATCATGTTCAAAGCACTAGAAAAACAGTGATTATGTGGAATGTAGAATTGCACACGTGGATTATTTTGGCAACAAGATAGAATGAGAGCGTATTATCTCAAATAGGAAGTCCATTACAGCTAAATCATAAAGCTTGTCTACTAATTAAATCAAGTCTGTTTTGGAGGCCATTTGTTAGAGCCCATGAACCAGCCTAGACCTTTTTGAATCTCTCTTAATGGTTAATGAGTAAAATGAATGAGAAATGTAAGTGATTAAGAAAGGTAAGACGAGTGAATTTAGCTGATTGCATTAAGCCAGAAGCACTGTCTATTGTTTTTTTCATTTTTCATTTCCCCAGCCTTGAAGGGATGTTGTTCAGCATTGATCTTTGTTTCCTTCTTTCTATGGTTTCAGTTGTTTTTGCTATTTTTGCCTTTTTCTTCAGTGATAAGATCTGTTGTGCTTCTAGTTTGCAAGATGTTATATTTCTATAGCATTTTTAGAGCTATTTTTTCTTTCTCCTGTAGGATGAATTTGCTTCTAGGGATCAAAGAGGAGAAACTCTGGTAGCAGAAGTATGCAAATGTTACATTTTTCTAGCAATTTAAATATGGCTAAGCAAAGATGAAAAAGTCCTCATATTCACTATGYACAAATAATACATCCAGGGGGTATTTGCATTGCATTTTTAGAGCAGCTGAGCATCCATAATTGATGGGAAATATTCTGCTGTCAAGCTTGGAGATTCAGGAGAACATGTAACTCTCCATAGGACTTCTGTATGGATACTGCACAATGCAACATCTATGAATACAGATTGATGTATGCAGATGGCTGGAAGAAAGATCCACTGGGCATATCGGAGAGGAAAAATTTTCTCTAAAAACTCCCCAGAATATCAAGGAAAGGTTAGAGAGAGGCAGAGCCTCGCATACTGATCATGAAAAGTGCTTGGCCATAACAGAAACTGTAACTTCATTCAATAATTTCTCATGAAGCAAATGGGCTGTTACAATTCCTTTCACATAGGCATATTGCAACATAGSAAAAAAAATTGGGTAAGCTGATTTATCACACTTACAGAGAGGTTTCTGTTTTTCACAGTCTGGTATGTCTCCTGTTCTCTGATATTCATTTGATGTATTTACTCAGTTGCAGCTTGGTAATGGGCAATTCCCATAATCAGTTTTCTTATTTTTCTGTAGGGTGTGGAAGAATTTTATTTTATTTGTAGTATCATTTTTTGCAGAAAAGATTTTGTATACATGGAGAAGGGTATTCACAAGTTTGATCACAAGTTCAACTGTTGGCTGCTCTACTAAAAGAACATGTGCATACTAAATTAGATTACTTAATATAATAAATTCATAAACAGTATTCGGATTTTTTTTTGCTCTTAAACAGGAATAAGTCTGGGCAGTTTTGTTTTAGACTGAAAAGTTTCCTCCATTAGAAGCGTATGTCAGCTGTCTACCCAGCACCTTGTACAATGGGTAACTGATGCTTCTGATTTTCCCTCCTGTTTCGATCAACTGTTTTGCTTAGTGCTGGAGAATAGGAGTGGGAAACAAAAGTCCTGGCTTTTCTTCTTTTTTTTTTCTTACCTGTTGTCTCTGAAAATAAATTTCTAGAGGATGCTCTTCCTGCCACACTCTTTGAGGTGAGCAGTTCCTGTAAATTTTTCATAGTACTCTTTTCAGACTAGGCTTAGATTAATGATCACCTAACATTTCAATAGAAACAAACTCCTTTAGACTGTTTAGACTAGTTGATATAAAATATATAATTTTTCTAGAATGCTTATCTTCCTATATTTAATACAACTTTATTTATTTATTTATTATAAAGTAGCTTCTTTTTAACCCAGACAGTCTTTCCTTYTGCTCTGGGACCTTATGCCAGACACGCCAGGGAACAGAAAGAACAAGGGAGGACAAACTCCATTCATTCGGTTACAAAGAGTTGAGTTGCCACTCTTAAGAGTTTGATTGCCACTGTTGAGTTGTCATGCTGACCAATCCCTCTTAGAGATGACGCAAGGGAATTCAATGGGAAGAAAATATGATATAGATAAGAAGAACAATTTAGGGACCCTTTAGGGGCCAAAGTGAAAGCATGGTATCTGTGCAGTAAAGAGTGGCTAAGTGACATGACATTCCCAGCGTATGAATTGTTGTCATGAAGTGTTTTACTTTGTGGCAGCTTTTTAACTAGCACAAGAATATTTTCCGTATTGAAAAATATCAGATTCCATTTCCAGCTGCCAGTGAGTTCTCTGATTTTTGTACTATAATAATTTTTTCAGATTCTTTGCAGGCACTCCCTGTTATTCAGGGACATAAACAATGGTGAAATTCCAATATCTTTCACTTTAGTTTTTAAAACTTACTCCAGCACTAATTACGTCAAAGTCCAGCTTAATATTTTGAATGATAATGAACTAACACTTTTGTCCTCTATGTAGACACTGGAGTTGGCTTGCATTTGGAAGGACTCTGAGACTATCCCACCTAGCAAGTTTACTCTATATCAGTAATAACATCATAGTTTCACAGTTTTCAGTAAAGTACAGTTTGTTTTGCCCTTTTTATCACCTGGTAAATGCCAGCTGAGTTTCTGTGAAATAACAGGCTGTGTAAAACAGAACATGGATAAGAACAAGCTTTGATTGTTTTAGCAACAAACCTATTCTTCTTTACCTTTCCAATGAGACACAAAAGCCTACTGTTTGTTTCAGTACTGCAAGAATTATACATTTATTTGCCTACAGTAATATTTCATTTTTTTTTCAATTTATCTGGGCAAAAATATAAACATCTCAAGCAACAAACAGACAAACTTTATATAGAGTTGACTGAATATTCCATGGAACAAATGCTCCCCAGTTCCTGTGTCTAATATTATTTTTTAGATATTATTATTATTATATTTACATGATCAGGAAAGTATTGCCAAAAGAGGAGGAAAGTGGTGCTATAACGATCATGCTAACAATTTAACAATTTTTCTAAATGACTTCTATGAGGCAAAGATAACTAAAGAATTCTTTATTGTCTGTTCCATAGTTATTAAATATCTGCTGCTTGCACATTCTCTTGCACAGATGTAAAATGAGGTTTCAGACCAGCTACCTAGTTGCCTAAATACACAGAACAGGTGGGCACCATATAGCTCTGAAAATCAATTAATCACCAGTGTCATGATTAAAGTCAGTGAGCAAATGAGTGACAGAATTCTCATTTGAATTCAAAGCTTTTCATTTCAAGATCTATGTCAATTTCTTTCTTCTAAAATTTTTTGAAGTCACATATTTTCACCCAGATGGTCCAGACCTTTTCTTTCATTCCCATAATGCCTTCATTGCAGTTACTCTTGTGTCTTCACTTCCAAGATAAATCACTGCACATTACAGAGCTTGAAGCTCTGCTGTAAAAATGTATTCTAAACAAGCATGGAGTGGGGGAGGACACCTACAAGTTTTCAGTGTGGGAAGAAAAATGTATTTTAACTCTGCTTTATGTTTCATGGAAGTATCTATAGACTATGTGACAGTGAAATGCACTATAGCTTTTTTATCATACCTTTGAATGGGCCACATTAACTCTATAAAAGTCTAAATTATTCTGTTTTTTGTAAAAGATAAACTGTTAAACCTTAGCTTCTCATGCACTAATGGTTTACTTAGATGATTAAGCCTGACAAGAACAGCAAGAAAACTGAAGCAACAGGAGTTATGAATGTTTTCAGGATTATTTTAGGAGAATGAGCCTTTGGAGACTCCTCCCCAACAGGGTGAAATAGTCAAAATTTTAGTTGAATTTGGTTTGCCTTTATATATATCTTATTTTCTATGTGCATTTTAGAGTAATATACTTCTATATGAAGTGTAAGTATTAAGTAAGATTTATAATTTCTAATGTAATAATACCTAATAGTGAATTAGAAACTTGTTTCTACTACAGCAAGTATTGCAAAACTACATATCCTGAAGGCAATTCCCACTGTTTTCAATATAGATTGCACTTTCTTTTGCTATTTACATAGATTTATTTCCTAACTCATGTACTTACCATGTTAGCTGTGAGCATTTTTTTGTCTATGCAGTTAGATTAATAAGTAATTTGGCTTTACTTTGCCTGTGGATTTGAAAAATATATCCATTTGTGATAATTACTAAGATAATAACTTGAGGAAAAAGGGATGGCTAAAGAGGTGGGGAAGTCTTCCTCAGACTGCCTTGTTTTGGTTTTATTTTTTGACTTTTCAGTGCTAAATCATCTCCTAGTTTTGTTACAGTAGTAGTTGCCATCTTTAAGTGTATTATCTTAAACCATCACATGTATACTTTTCCACTCTAAATATGAGAAAAAAAAATGATATAGCTAAAAAATAATATCAAGATAATTCTTGTTGTAGTGATTTTCATTACTCTTACAAGAGAAATTATAAGCAAACCAGTTTAAGCATTAAATTTGAAAATTAGCTCAATTTATGCAATCCTCTCAATTTGTTGCATTTAGCTACTTTTCACATCTACAGTAATTTTTGACTCCTCTTAAAAAAAAAACATGTGATAATCTTGAGGAGGAAAACATATGAGCTATTTTGGTTCAATATGTTTAGATCAAATTGCTATCATCTGAYTCAAGAACAAAGATGGCTTAGAAAGACTGTTATTGTTTTAGGACATGTGCTTTGCAGTAATCATGTGATATGACATTGATATGGAAAAGATTTTTGTTTCGGACACCCCCGAATCAGCTGTTCTAATCTTGTTTTGACATACTCTAGGAAGTCAGGCAAGCTATAATATGCTAATCTGGCTTCACTTCATGATTTCTGTGACTGTGGTGAGTGCTTTTGCTCCTACAGATTATCTATGTTTTATCACTTTAAGTTTCCACTTGGGAAAATGGATTCAAAACTTAGGGCTAGAAAAACTGATGAATGTTTTCAGAATAGGGAATATTTACCATTTTAATTATTATATATGTCAGATCATTACATGTGTTGGGCTATTACATGTAGCGTACTACCACTACTTCTGATTTTGTWAAATATAATACCAATACTTATAATAATATGGGCATTGAAATCTATAAAATGAAATTGAAATAAAAAATTCCCATAAAAAAAAGAATTCCAGGATGATTAAAAGTCTGAAATACTTTTCCATAAGAATTTTTCACATACACTAAAATCCAGTTAGCTAGCAGTGTTTTTTCAAAATAAGACCATTGAGTCAAATCAGATGTCAATAAAATCTGAACATAATACATTTATTGGCATGTATTTCACATTTACCTGACCCATATCAGTGCTATTTTCCAGCTGAGCAAGTTTATTTTTTAACTGAAGTCTTGCAAGATAGTTAAAACGAATTACAATCCTCCATATTAGTAGAAGAGGATAGTTGTTAAACGTGCTTCTATATTCAAAGCTAAGGTCAGTATAACCTGTGGAATAGTATTTTTGTTCCTTTAGTGGATGTGCAGGAACAGTAGCTACAATATAATCCTTAACACTGGAACTGTTCAAAAGGTTTTCCTTTGATATCCAAGAAAACCAAGTGAAAACAGCTCAGCATTCTGTGTTGCTATGGAAGCATTAATGTCCACTGCAAATTCTGTTATATTGAAAGCAATTTACAATGCTATTTTGAACAATTGTTCTCAAGTGTTATGGGCTTTATTTTATTTTTATTTATTTTTCGTAGGGATGCAACATCTCTGCTGTTTGGAAGTTCACTACTTTATGAGAACAGATATAAAAACATTGTTTGGACTACTAGCCAACAACTTTTTAAATTGGAACTTTTTCACATTTTCTTACTTTGAGTAATAGGAAATGACTAAGCTCAGAGTACTGAAAACCTCCCTTTATTGTTGGAAACTCCTCTATTGTTTTAGGCTGAAGACTCAAAGGAAAACAAGCTGTGAAAAAGGGAAGCCCAAARCACTGGACGGGTTCCCTCGCCTCTGCAGGAAGTGCAGGACCTCGCACTGGAGCACTCAGATCTTCTCCCATCTTTGAAGCCATGTTCTCAGGTGAGGCCTGGGCCACTTCATCATTTCTTTGAGAAACACATAGGTGTACAGCAGAACTGTGGTTAGGCTTTCAGGGCCTCAGAGTCCAAAGTCCAAGTGTTTTCTGCCTATTGGATTGAAGGACTATCTTCCATTATTACCTTATTACCTTATTACCTTACAAGATCTCCCACCAGCACCCACCTGGCTAAGTTTCCTGTTTTTGCTGTTGATGATTGTTCTAAAAGTAGAGGATATTTTAATTCCTAACCCTTTCTGGTAATGTCCAGAAATTGGCATCAGTGGACCACTTACAGAAATAAGCCCAAATTTCTTAAGGAGCACAGCCCTCGTAGGAGCTCTTGGGAGGATCTTGACGAATTATTAACTAAATATTGCACATAAGCTCAGCTGCAACTCAGGTACACACAGATTTAAATGGACTGTTCCATGGGAGGGAATGTGAGAGGTATCTCATCTCCCAAAATTCCCAGATGACTCAAGAGGAAGTATCTTCCCTTCTCTTCCCAGAGTTTCTAACAGCTATGCAGAGCCTCAAGGTGGGATAAGGGAAAGATAAAACCCCTTTACATGCTTAGCTGAAGAAGCAGTAAACCCTTTCAAATKGAGAGCCTGCAACATACTGTGGGTTAGGCTGGAGCAAAGAGGGGAGATCCAATTCAAATGTTCCCACAAGCTCTATCTGATTAGCATGAAGGTTATGCCCAAGTCCATAGAAATGCCCTCCAGTCAATTTAAAAGCCAGCATATAAAAGTCAGATAAATCATTAATACTTACAGGAGGCTGATTATGATAGTTTTCACTTACCTGGTCCCACATCTCACAAAGCCACAGATTCTACCTAGGCAGTGTAACACAGATCATAGGAAATATCACCGTCATCCCCGTTTAGAAACTTTCATTCAATAAATGATTTAAGTATGGCAGATTAAGCAGGAAAAAAGCGGCAGCTCTGACATGCTGGTCATGTGATGCCAGGAACAGTGCTAGATTTCCATGGAGCAGTTCTGTGTTTTCGCGGTAAACAGCCTCTGAGGCTCAGCCAGCGCTGTCTCAGGCYGCCTCAGGGGTACGACTCATCTGCACATGCTCTGACAACGTCAGATGATTGTCAGAGCTTTTAAATATCAAATGAATGAACTTGAGCTGCCTGGAGGCTCTCAAAGCATTGTGGGCTAAACTGAATTTTGCCACCTTCAGATGAGGGGCTAGAGTCTAGCCTGGCTTCTGGTAAAAGGTGATGAGAAGAAGGAATCAGCAGAGCTGGAAGGCAAGTCAGAGGAAAAAGTGGTGTGGAAAGAGACAGGAAAGCCAGGAAAGTGTGGTCAGTTACTGCTGTTGCTAGGCCTATCTTCTTCTCTCTCATTTCCTCAAGAAAAGTTCCTTTCTAACACACCAATGGCAGGGGCCCTGGCTTTTGAGCCCTCTCGTTTAGGCAAAAGTATCAGTGGAACCATGGCTGTTCACTTCTCCTCTTCCTTTGATCTTCCTCCAAATTGTTGCATAGCTTGTTGCCTCAGGCAACTGTGTGCCTTACATGAAGCTAGGTCTGGTTGTGATGAACGTTAAGAAATAACAACATATATAAGTAATAAATAATACAGCTGTTCTGACTCAGTACTGATTCTGTGCCTGCAGAACTCAGCCACTATCTCCTTAGATAAACTGATAAACTGGGGACAGAAACCATCCTTACCCTAAATTCAGGAAATTCATGTTCACAAAGACTTTTTTTTTTTTACTAAATTTCAAACTATGGTTTTCTTTTTTTCTCTTTATCTTTCCTCTTAAGAGATGGACTTGCACTTAGATGTGCTTAAATATCCTTTGTGACTCAGCATCCTTGCCTCCTGAGTCCTTGTCATTACTGGCAGGTGACAAAGACAAAACATTATTGTGTTGTGTAGTTACTCTGTTAGGATTGAAATGAACCCAGAAGGAGCCTTTAATCTCTAGACTAGAGGCTAAATGCATAGCATGATAAATTTGTATGGACTGCAGTAACATCCAGACTTGATGGCAACCTGAGGCTGTCAAGTGTACAATCACTGAAATCTAAAAACAAGGGAAAAAAAAAAAAAACCACAACATGAATAAGATCACTGATCACCTACAGGCATATTTTATGCAGAAGGAAAAAAAAATAAAAAAGTCATCTGACTAAAACTTACTTTTGCTGCCTGATGGACCTCCAACGGGATCAGGCACATTAGGAGAGCTCCAGCTCTAATGGGAGGATGTTTATGAAACAACTCTGCAGCACACAACSCTTCCCACTGCCTGCTTATTCACAACATAGTGAACACCCTTGTTCTATCAGTCCCTTCATATTACCTTCTTTTCTACATTTTTGTGTATCTTAGCTTGAAGTCACAGAATTTTAGGAGTGCTTAGAAATCTAGGACATACCTAACTCTTGAAACCTTCCCTTGTTCAGCTTGCAAGAGTCCCCAACAGTATTCATGAGAGATCACTCTGAAGGAATATATGAGGATGGTCCAACTAGACCGCACAGGAGCACTTGTACCACAGGGTTTTCAAAGATGTCAGCTGACCCTAAACTAGCCCTAAGCCTGCTTACTTCAGGCAGAAAATCCAAGTCAAGCACCACTCGGGACTAGTCCTCCACATGATACTTCAGAAATGCCCCACATACTTTTGGAGCAGCAGAGCGACCTGTCCATGTCATTTGCATCGAGAAATTTGCTCCTGCTGTTGCTWGCTTAAGGAAGCATGCATTATATTTATAATCTCTGTCTCATTCTTAGTGATCTTCTCTCTATTGAAGCATGTTATCACTTATAAAGCACAGGAAAGCTGTGGGCTACTGACCCATATCTGCACAAAACCCCAAATTAATTTTCCTCTCCCACTCATTTCTATCCCCAGTGATGGACTAAAAATAAGAGAGAGCAATGATTAGATTATTTTACTAATCTTTATCCTATTTATTAAATCATGACATTTCATCCCCCATTGAATTGCGTAACTATGCTACTGAGAAGTGTAATATGATTCATTTTTCTTTCAAAATACTGAATAAAAGGCATATTTATGAGACATTTCAGAGGAAATTAGACAATGATATTTTTGTGCTCAGGAATGAGATGTGTTTTTATCTTGCTGTGCTTAATATTCATACTAATTCACAATACCCTYTTTTACTGCTATCAGAGAAGCATATTTTTTAGGTGTAAATTTGATCTGTCTGCTAACTCAGGATTACATGAACATGGCTTTTGAACCTCTTGTCTTTGTAATCTCTCACATGTTCCCATAAAGTGCAAGACAGTACCAATATAATGATCTTAATGATCTTTTTTTTTTCTCTTTTATTTTTCCTAGAAAATTCTAGCTTGATGTAGGCAGATGACATGGGTATATTATCCATTCTCTTCTATCATGGATGGATCTGAAGTTCTTTTTRCTCAAAGTACCTCCAGCTTGCTCTCTATTCTGCTTCATAATGTTTTATTCTACTGGACTTACAGTCATTCAAAATTTAATAAGAAAGCCTTTCTTTTGGCTGAAATAGAGCATTTTGTAGTTCTCCTTCCCTTTATCATGATAGRCATGTGGGAAATTAACCAAAGCGGTTTCTAGTCAAGTTTGGGGATTTTATACCTTGAAACCACAAAACTCTCACATCACATCGTTTCCTAAAAAGAAAAACACTGAAAATGCGTGGAGCTTTCCTTGAAACGCCAACATCTAGATGAAGTATTTCCATCTGTACTTTAGGAAACTACATGTGTAAAAGATTCAATATGTATAAACTTGCTTGAAAAGCAGGGATATTGGTAATCATCTGGCCTGATAGTTGCCTGCTGGAGAAAAATTCATTGTATTTAACAATAAATAAATAAATAAATAAATAAATAAATAAATAAGATAACCTCTCTAGCTGATGACACGTTTTCTACAGGAGCTGTATCTAACAACCACCATAGGTACAGCTGGGAAAGTAATTAATGTTTCCATTCATGTTATCTGGTTTGCTGTTGCATGGGCTTTCTATCCCATATTGCAGATTTCAGCAGGATCTTGGAAGAGGGGGCTTGCCCCAGGCCATGAACGCTGCAGTTACAAAATGAAGGATTTCCCATGATAGATGCTCTAGTTATAGTAAATACAATATGAAGGTTAAAGTGGAAGACAATGAAATATTCGTGTTGCAGATGTATGCCCTTTTTAGTCCACTGATTATTTATCAACAGAATATTAAAAGAAAAAAAAAAAATAAAAAGGGCTCTCTCTTCATCCTTTCTGTCTGTTGACACCATGAAACTACCTTGAAAGTGAATAGTAGCAGGAATAGGTATCACAAAATACACAAAATAGAGGCCTGTGAATGTTACGAGAGAAGGAATGATTAGATTTAATGATTAAGCCTGCAATGCATCTGTACTGCAGATCAGTGATATGTGTAACATGAGATTCGTCCACACGCAGGAGCCCTTTTCAGGAGGCTGGACTGCTGCAACACTGCTGTGCTAAAGGGACAAGAACGGGTGGAATGAAGAGAGAATCACAGAAGGCTTTGTTTAAGTGTTTCTTCATCTCCTCTCTTTGAAGTTACTGTGGGACTGCTGTGTTAAAAAAAAGATCTTAAAAAAAAAAAAAAAAAGCCACACAATGTGGGGTTTTAAAGGAAAACTGCCTAATAATTAAATAGCTCTACTCAGTTTAAGCACTGAATAACATCATTCAGCTTATTTTGCACAGTTAAATGAAATACCAATTTTCATACTGAGAAAACAGGGAAAATAAAACATTGTATTTTCTAATGCTAACTCAGCAGTTTTATGTGTTTAAACCTAGATATATGCACTGACTTTTCAGTAACCCAATGCTTTAACTGCATTAACTCTGAAGAGTCAAGAACTGGTAACATTATTATACCAATTATCCAAAGCCACCTCATCAGAATAATATATTGCAGTCTACCTATCTATATTCAGAGATGATTCAAAATGTGAATGACGAGAATAAAAACTATGAACATGAAGTATGGGAAGTTCAGATTGAAAATGTAAGTAAAATGTTTATAATTAGCTTTTAAATTCCATTTTCACCAGTCCTGAATGTTAACTACCATAATTAGTGATCAGTGATCAGGGAGATATATATTGTCATAGCTTGAAGTCCATTTGACAGAATTAGAATAAAGTCAGCTCCAAATTTGCTTTCTTTGTTCACATGGAGCTAAGCGCTGTGAAAAAAATAGTGAATACTCAGAAGCCTAGAAATCACAAGGAAAGTTCTTCATTCTCTTTTTTAGCCATTTCCCATGTCTACATGGCAGCTGACAGGCAGCAGATGTTTTCTCAGTGATAAGATCCTTGTCTTACATTCTAATGCACAGTTCCTTATGGCAAATCAGTGTCACCTGAGTCTTGCAGCAGTGCTGCAATGGATACTGTGCTACTTGTAAACCTTGTTTCTATCACTCTTCTTTTTCTGCAGCATTTGTATTGGATTATTCAGGTGGGATATTTGTCCAGGTGACAAAAGAAAAGGAGGAAAAAAAAAAAAAAAAACTAATTTATTCCTTTTTTTCTCCCCCATTTTTTAGGTCATTGACTTTTGGTAGTGGGAAAACATCACTCTTTTTAAGACTTTGCCAGTAAATCAGGCCAACTGATTTTGTAAAGCCAAGTGCTTGGAAACATGGTCAGCTGATTAAGGCACTGGGCTATGACTCATGAGGTCTGGATTCAGTTCCTGGCACTATTTACTTCACCTTGGGCAAATCACTTTACTGCTCTTACCCTTGCAATTCCAAATGTGAAATTGGAATCGTGGGAATACTTATTTGCCCACCACCATGGACCACTATTGCCTCTTATTGCCACTATATACATTGCAAACAGTAGACATTTTTTATTTAGTGTGAAGCTCCTTGACTTACACTGAAATTAAAAAAAAAAAAAAAAAGGTAATTACAAGAAATTCTCTTTTGCATCCTAAAAGCCATTCTGAGGTGACACTTTAAATAAACAAACTGTGAAGAAAAAAACAAAGCTGTCCTTTAGAAAACCAACTATGTGCTCTCCYGTATTTCCATCCGCGCCTCTCTGGCAGTGGAAGAAAGACATGTGTTGTTAGCAGTGGCAGTAATGGAGCTGCTGCTTGCTGCTCTCCCTGATAAATACTGCTGCTGCCAAAGCACCTGGTGTGCCAACTTTCCGAGGGTGCCATGCGAGCCACCAGCCGAGCGCGACTGCCCTGCTCTGGCGGGTGCTCCGCTCTGGACGCTGCTCCTGGGCAGCAGCGTGTCCTTGGGGAGGCTACGCACGCATCAGCAGCCGTTTGTCACAAATTCAACATTTGTGAACATGCGCAATTCCAAATTGTCAGCAATGAGAAGCAGAGGGATCACTTTTCGACCCCTGATCTTCCAAGTGTTCTTAATGGCATGTAGCCAGATATTTTCATTAATGTAAGTAGCAGCTAACAAAACTGACTAATAAGTTGTCTCTGTTTTTCACTCRTTTTCAATCAACATAACTAATCAACATGCCAGAGAATGCAAAATACTGTGCAAGCCCTTGAAAGGAGAAGCATTTTTAATCATCGTGATTGTTCATCTGTTGATAAAAAAAAAAAAGTGTCTTAAAATTAATATAATGATAGCTTGTGATGCTGAATGTTTAATAGCATATGGAAAGCTAATGTCTTCCACATTACATGCAGAGCAAAGAAGGGCATTATAGGGTATCTCTGAATCAATGACATATGGAAGTGAAAATTCAGGGGATTCAAAACACAACAATAGGCACAGTTAGAAAGGAGAAATTAATATAGGACCAAGTTCAAACCAAGATTAAAATGTCTGAGAAATGATGACAGTAATATATGAATCTCAGTTACAATTAGATGCAAAGAGGAACAACATGGCTAATAAAGTCATATTTAGCAACTGTGCCATTTTGAGTTTATCAAAGCATAAACCTGAAGTTTATCCTATAACTTCACATTATAAACCTGAATGAGCACAGGCAAACCAGGTCACAATAAGATTAATATTATAATTCTCATATTACATATGAAACACTTGACAAGCAGGGAGATTTAAACCAGTATTACCTAAGTTGAATGACATTGTCATCTGCTTTAAAATAGTCATTCTGATGCTCAAAAAACTATTTATTTTTGACTGATTAGTCAAGGTCACCAGAACCTGGAATCCAAGTGGCTTAATTTGCAGAATCTTTACTCTTAAAAATATAGTTGCCCATATGCAAATGGATAGCCTTTGCAAAATTAGGAATGGAAAATTGTATTTTATAATTCCACCATATTAGGCATGTTGGGCTTAATTTGTCTAAGTCAGTCACCATGAGCATCCTTTAGTGTTAAGGAATTTTCATTAATACTGTCAATGGAGTCTAAAGTATGATTCATCACATCCTAAAGTGGATGTCTTAAACAAGCCAGATGAATTGTSCCTTAAAAATGCGTGCTTCTCTGAATTAATTATAAAGGGAATATGATATGAGTAAAGCATTTGTAGATGCTGCAGTACCGATTCTGGAGCTCTGAAAACTGCTCTGAAAACAACAGGACATTTTTAAAATATTCTACTTTAAATACAAAGCCAGATGCAGGTACAAAGGAAGTCTGCATACATACATTTTTTTCTAATTTCCACTTTTACTTCTTGAATATTATCATAAGTGTTTGCTAACAGTTTTAGAAACATATACATGCTTCCATGAAGAAAGAGTATTTTTATAACTTTGTGATAGTGACTTCTTCTTAGGTTGTTAGCATTGTTAAAATCATACCGCGAAGTTGACCGTGGAGAAGCTCATCTGTAGTTTGGTCAGATTTCTTACTTAATCAGGAAAAAAAAAAAAAAAAAAAAGAAAAGAAATGCCTCCACTTAACTGGAGGGATTTCTCTCATAAGTGTTTAAATCTCTGCTGTATATACATAGGCCATCTGAAAATTAATTTCACAACTCCATTGTAGTGCAAGCCTCACTAACCTAGGTTATCATTTTAATTATGATGAATTATCCTGTCAGTTGAGATGAAAGACATTAATAAAAATACAAATTTGGAAGTGCACACAGAGAAGTTCATCTCTTTTTCCAAATCTTCTTCTACAGCAAATACATGTTTCTGGCACAGGGATGAATTTTTGATTTTTACCTATTGTTCTCATGTATATTTAGAGTCTTTGAGATCTCTACAGTCCTTAATACAAGTAAAAGATATCTCTGCAAGCCAAGTAAATATTTCTCCTGGTTTTGTGAAACAAAAAATGAAATGAGGGTAAGAATCATTTTGTCCCAGCTTACAGGAAAGGTGGACTGGAGCAAAGACTAAGGAAGCTGGGCCTGTTTAGCCTAGAGAAGGGAAGGCTGAGGGGGGATCTTACCAGTATGTACAAATACACAGATAGTTGCATCTCCATATGAGGAAGAACTTCTTTACAGTGAAGGTGACAGAGCCCTGGACAGACTACCTAGAGAGGTTGTGGAGTCTCCTTCTCTTGAGATCTTCAAAACCTGCCTGGATGTGACCCTGTGCAATGTGCTCTAGGTGTTTCTGCTGTAGTTGGAGGTAGGACTAGACAATCTTTAGAAGTCTCTTCCAACCTCAACCATTCTGTTTTTTTTTTTTTTTTTTTTTTTTTTTTTTTTTTTTTTTTTTGTGATTCTGTGTGTTTCTGGTGGAACAGAGAGTCCCAAGGCCATGCCAGCATTATAATGAGGATGCTCATTGCTGTTTTATCCCAAAAGCCACAAGGAAGAGTCCAAGTTTTTCTAGCCATATAGAACATAAGATAGTAAATCTCCTTCCATGGATCCAATGCTGAAGATCCAGCAATGCTGAGAACAGTTCTTGGAATTAACTATCCATAAACTCCATTTGCACAATACTTTGCAGGCACACTCATTTCATTCTTCTCACACTTTGAAACATTGAATTGCAATACAACTTTGATCTAAAGCTATATAGCTAAATTATAACGAAACTATGTCAGACTTGTAAGCCCAGCTGAGCAACTGGCTTGATAGTTTGCCATCAGTCTTGTATTAAAATGTTTAAATAACATCTACACTGAAATAAGATTTTATCTGGCTAGTTCCATTGAGTAAGTGAAGAAGTACAGATACATATGCAAAAAATAAGCAATAGAGAAACTCAGACTTTTGCATGCAGCTATCAAGAGGAAACTTATGTTYTGCTGAAGCTGGAACTGATTTCAAGTCACCTTCTACCTGTTGYGGTTTGAATATTTTCGTTATGGAAATGCTCTAACCATTTATCTCTAGGCTTCACTAATTTTTTATACAGTGCTATAACTATCAGCTGCCATTCAAATTTACTTTGCAAATCAGGTCAGGCAGAGGTTGAGCTAGAGTCTACTGCACACTGCTTACCTGTTACACAAACAGGAAAGGAAAAGCAAAATCTATCTTAGTTGTGTTATATGGACTCCAGTGTTGAAATCTGTAGAGGAAGTTATATGTACCTGATTTATGCTAAGACTTTCTATACATACCCTGCTGTGAAATATACAGACATAAAAGATAGTCTGGCAAATATATTTTGAAGACCCAAACCTATAGACCAATATGTCTCTCTCTCACATGTGATTCATCCAGAAAACCTCATTTTCAAGACAAGGATGTTTTTTAAACAAAATATTACAATCAAAAATTACAAGAGAATAAGCATTAAATATTATCATCTAGAATCACACAGAATCACAYAGAATCACAGAATGATTGAGGTTGGAAGAGACCTCTAGAGATCATCTAGTCCAACTCCCCTGCTCAAGCAGGAACATTGAGATTGTCAACATTAATAAGAAAAGTGGCGAAAAACAGGTTGTGATAAGTTGATGAATACGCATGTGTGTGTGTTTACATCACAGACCATGATTTGTGTGTTGATATATACACTGTGGTCAGGTAGCACAGCAAACCTTGCCTTGACAATCCAGAACTGTCCTCTGCCTGCCCTTCTGGCAAGTGTTTGTGGTTTGTGTATGTTTGGTATCCTGAGACTGGAATAGTGACCTTGCCATGCGTTGCTAACACCTTCCCTTTCCTGGCAATGAAATATTAGCTATTGATTTCTGTATTGCAGATTCTGGAAGCAGAGTAAAGAAGGTTAAGGAGTGGGAGAACAGGAATGATTCTGTTATTATCTGTGCAGGGGAAATCTGAAAGAGAATTTAATCAAGGAACTGACATCTTACTAGCGTGAGTTTAATATGAATAAGAGTCAAACATGAAGAGATTTGCAATTCTCAGAAGAGTGGKTATGATTCCGATATACTGTTCACAGAGTGATGACGAACAATTTAATACTTCTCATCTCTCATGAAGTAAGCAACAACATCTAAAACAGTCATTAGCAGGGGGACAGTTACAGATTTCCCTATTGAAAAAATGCTATAAATTTTAATTTTATAAATATTACACAAGCAGAGGGGAAAAAAAAAAACATTAAATTCTAACATCTGTGTATTTTTTTACCTGTTACATCTCTTGGTTTTAGAACACTAATTTAGATTTTAACTGTATTCTCCAATAAATTCAGAAGATGAGTTCCTATATAAGATGTCAGTGTGAAACTTTAGAAACCTTTATGACATTTATTTATTTTAATCATATAATTATTCTCCTTTCAATTGACTTGAGCTGGTCAAAAAGTCATCTAAGTCAATGRAAGGATATAAGTGTATTACAAGAAGTGTTGAATCAGCCACAAAAGCTGAGGAGTTGTAATTATTTGTTCACTACAATTCAGTCAATAAAATATGTCTATTTTCTTCTGGTGAAGGGGTCCAGGATTTTTTGGCAATCAAATAAATGTGCGTTGGAAAAAAAGTCTGTATACTTATGGGTAGGATGTTCACTGGGACGCGACTTTGCAGAAGAAATAAATGGTCCTGAAATTCCTATCTCTGAAGAAAATATCTAATTAATAAATGTCTAGATGAAAAGAGAAAGAAAGTTTCTTCTCTTTGTGGTTCTTGAAACATGGTATTCATGTCATAAAATCATCTGCTGGACTGAGTCTAGTGGTGAATTTATCAGATTTTTTTTTTAATGAATACAAGCATAAGAATTATTCAGGTGATTTAGGAGGATCATAGCTGTTTATTGGTGAACTTTAGTTTTTGAAATTTAGGTTTTGAAAAACTAAATTGCATTTTTTTCTGTTCTTTCTCTGTTCTGTTTTCCTTCTTCTTTCTGTGTTTAAATACAAAAATTAGACAAGAATCGGCAGTAGTAGTAATAATAATACACTAGTTTCAGATCAGATACAATATAGAAAAAAAAATCCATTATTCTACTTTATCTTTCTTTTATTCTGAGAGAAATGTTACCAATACTGCAGGAATCATTTTAGAATGCTCCTACAACTCTTTCCTTCCGGTAACACACCAAAATATAAGGTAGTAATGACCCTACACAAAGGAAAACAATGGTATGAATTCATACTGCTAAATACAAATCTGTGATAATTAAATTAGGAATGTGTGTATCTTTTGCTCCCACAAAGGAAATGAAAATACATAGGAATCAGCAGGGGGTTGGAAAAAAAGAAAAAAAAAAGGTAACATCTAAAAATATGTTTGTATGTGCAGCACTACTAGACAGGAACTAAATCTTTTAAATCTTACATAAAGATTTATTAAGAACATGCTAAAAAGAAATACAGAAGTATTAAGAAACTACTATTGAAGAAAGCTATAGTAAAGTTTCAGCTTGGGCATGCCTCAAGCTATCTGATCTCAAAGTATACAGCAGAAATGGAATTGAATCAAAGACAAGAAAGAAACTGAAGCAATAAAGAACATTTTACATAAAAGGAAATTAAAAATTTTGAGGTTGTATAAATTTTAGAAGGGTTAAGTAATGGATAAGAATCTTAATGGAAACAATGAATGGGCTATCGACAATAAAGCAGATATTCAATAATTTGTCCTATAATACAAGACTAATCAATAAAAAATTATTGTAGCATATTGCACACTACTCAACAGATGTAATTCTAAACATAACACCCAATTAACTGTAAATGTAATTGCAAGATRCCCTTGATGTTCAAAATCTTAGGAATATTTGAAAAGATACAGCTATCTTTCACATTTAAAAAAAGAACAAATTTATGTTAGTGCACATGACTGTCTTTTAGGATATAAGTCTTTATACAAAAAGATATGACTGTATACTTATGGGCAAGTAAAATCTTATCCTTATGGGGAAAAAGATAAAGAATACAAAGTAATGGGCCACTGGTTAAGCAGATATTGGAAATCTTTGCATCCTTTTTATATTTCACCTTGCAATTCTGACCTCATGAATAGAGAAATCTGTGAGTTTTATGGTCTAAGAAATGATGGCTGATGTAGTAGCTCTTCCAATTTATAGAGCAGATATATTCTTGTAGCATATGCTACTAGAAACAGAGCCAGTTCTGACATCTAATCAGTGTGAGAAAACTCATTTTAACTTTGCTGCCAAAAATTTACGTTAGCTAACAGACATGCATTGACTTTATAGCAGGTGGATTAAAGGGTATAAACTCTGTTTTGTGACTTCTGTCTGTATTACTTATAGATTAACTGATTTTAGGAATTCAAGACAGAGTGTGTTGTACAGATGTAGTATCTGTGTGAATTAAGTGCTTGTAAGAATTGCCAGGTTGGTTGCTTTTGATTCTAAAATTCTCTAGTTTCTACAGGAAGGATGGATGGGTGAAGATGGGCACGCATATGTTAAAGATTTATGATGTGMAAGATGAAGAGGTGGCCAAAGAGCACAGAAGGTTACCTGCTAATTKTCCCGTTTTCCTTCAAAACTGTTTGTAGCTATTTTTTATTTTTATTTCTTGGTTCCCAAACATTACTGCTCATGTGACAAAACCAGAGAAGTTGTATGTAATATAATAAAACTACTACTGAGGAGCTGAAGAGCCAGAAACAGATCAGGATCTGATTGACAGAAAAAGAATTGTGATGAGGAGAGGTGAAATAACATGGTGCAGTTGCTGCCAGTTTTTGCTATTTATAGCTGTGTTTCTGTTTGGAGATGTTCTTGGAAATAAAACTTAGTGTCACACCTCTGGAAAGCACTGTGATTTATATACCAGACCTGCCATTCAAGTTATTCCAATTATTTTCCAGACTAGMCTTATCAAAATCTTCCGGCCTGAATTTGGAAGATTGTAACCTAAAAAATGAAAATGTAGTCTATTACCTTCATTCCCTGGCCTCCCTGTTGACATTCCCAAATGCAGGGAACCTGCATACATGTTTGACCACTAAAAACTGGATGGAATCTAACATATCTGAAGAGAAGTAGATATTGCATGACAAAGTATTTCAACACTGATCAATCCAGGGAAAGACTGAAGCCACAACTTATTTTATTTATTGTTCCTATATTTACAGTTTATTAAGCTTAAAAAAGAGTAAAATTGGGATAGTTTGGATAAATGATCGATCTTCTCAAGAAGACAAAATTAAAATGTATTCCTGAAAATTATACAAAGTCTTTGATAGAACTTCTGGGATATAGATGATCTGGATGAGAGTTGCTTAGGAAGGTCATACAAAAGCAAAGGGAGTAACAAAAGTAATTGGAAAAGTACATTTGAAACATCTAAAGCTTACAATTTCAGCTATGTCACATTTCCAGAGACTGCCATTGCTTGAGGTGGGCTGGAAAAACAGAATCCCTCCAGTAGGAACTGTCACCTGGACATGACTTTGTCAGGTTTATACCTGAGAATCAAATGCCTGAAACAACTTTGTTGTTCACTTCTATTGCCCTTTAACATTCAGTTTCCCTATCTGTTTCTCCCTCACTACTGAAGAGGCCTTAAAGAACAGGGGAAGTGAAAAACTTGGTAAGTGAAGCAATAGGTTATGGCAATAGATGTACTGTGGTACTTCTTTTTTCTTTCTTTTTAATATGAAATGCCAAAAAGTTAGAATCTATTCCCATCTTCTGATACATCATACTATTCCTGTTATAACAAAAAATCAAATTCCATTTCACTTCCTCCATAGATTGGGGTGAACAATGGGCTTAATCTAGCAGAACAGCGTAAGACGACTTAATAAAAACAGCATAAGACAACTTCACTTGGCTTTCTCAGATGAAGGAATATCTTGAAGATTTAAGACAAAGGACCAGAATTTAKCAGTATCTGAGGAGACTGAGGAATGTATCCCAAATATGTTGTTTTCCTGTGTATATTTTATGAATAAATACCAAATTTTAAATGGCAAATGTATAAAAAAGAAATATTCTTCCACTAAGGGCYATACAGGAGACAATTTTCATTAAAGCACCAGTTTATATCATTGTTTTCAACACCATAGAATTACATTCCAAAGAAATTGGATTTAAGTGTGTCAGGTGAAGATATCACATTTACTTTAAGTCAGGACACTTTCTATCTTGTCAGATAAACTATTATTATTTCAGTTATTATTATCCAACATCATGAATTTAATGATTTGTAGAATATAGCATTTCAAAAAAGACATGAAGACATGATTTTTTGAATAGATACTTAAATCATAAATATSTGAAAATTATATTCTCAATAAAAAGTAACAAGAAGAAAGCTAATTCGTAAAGAAAAATAGGTATCAGTTCAGCATCACAAAAGTGAGACTTCTGGGAACGCAAGAGTATTTCCTAGAGAGAATTCCTAATTAATCTCAAGAGGAGGAGTGTTTGTCTTGAAAACAAAAAATACTTAAACATCTCTATTTTTTGTCAATTTCTAGCTACCATTAGCTGATTTCTGGTTGCTCTTTGTTCATAGAACCAGAATAAGATAGAGCTTCAAATGGGGCAAAATGTTCTATGTTTTCTATATTTAATCAATTTATTTTTTATTATTAAGATTCTCAGTTATCTATCAAAAACTCARGATCAACTTTTCATAGGGAAAATATTCTGTAGAAACTGTTTCAAGAGAGGAAATCTCTACAAATAATACACCTGTATGTATATATATTGTTCAGAAAATCAAACTGAGGAGATAGCTGGAAGTCTCCATAAAACTATGGACAAATTCTGATACCTTTTTCTGGGAACAGGCTCTTGTCACTTGCTGTGTCTTCATCTTTGACTTGGCAAAGACTTTGCAGGAAGAGTAATGCATGCTCATTGAACCAAATTCAGATCTGTGTAAGTAAACTGGTTTCACACAGGATAGACTATGTTCTAAAGAGGATGCCCTGCTGTCGTCTTTCAAACACTGATGTTAGTAGTAAACAGGGAAATACTTACTTATTAAACTTTCTAAAACACTAATAGAAGTTGTAGAAAATTAAAGTTTTATCTACCAATAAAAAAATAAAAATTACMTTTACCAAATCCCCATTCTTTATTATAATGAAATTTGTCTTTCAGTTTTTAAAATGCATTTATACAGCAAGAAATGTATTCTGGTCCACTGTCTTTGAGATGAATAACCACATTATTACTTGCCTGTCAAATCTAAGTAGGGTTGTTAATAATACAGACAGCTACTAAAAATTCAAAACAGGGGAGGTTTCCTTTGGAGAAAATTGCAATTTTAACCTCTGATTTCCCCTCTGAATCAATTACTTACTTTTATATATAGCTTGCAATGCCTGATCTCCGATCATGAATGAAATTGATTCCAAAAATTCAAAGAAGCTTTTCAAACCAACCTGTGAAAATGCCCAGCCAAAATTTTAGGATCCCAAATCTGTAATTTACTGTCAATCCTCTATACAAAAAGCAATAACCATAGGAGGAGAATAATTTGAAGAAGATGTGCTATTATATAAAGATATTTTGGAATCTTGCACCTCGAACACTTTTTTCCTCCTTAATCTATGTTTATAATCAGAAAAGAGAAAAGCTAAACCAGATTCATTTCCAATAACAAATTTAATTTTACACAGTGTTACCTTACTGCTTTTCTTTAAAAGAATAAAAGAGGAAAGTGCTCCACTCTTACGACAATTTGAAAAGAGAGGCACCCAAACTGAAACATAACAGTGTCTTCTTTCMCCTCTCCTAGCATGAATTCTGTGCTGACACAATCAACATGTCTCCCTGGAAATTCTGATAATTTAACATTTGTTTAGAATCTGAATGATACTTTTCCAGTAATTTGATTACTAGACAATGCGTACAAATAAATAAATACATTTAGGAAATTTATTTCAAATCAATTTAACTTATCATTTTATTTATCTCTGGGATCTCATTATATCCTGTGATGTGACAGATCTGTTTCTCTAGCCTATTATACACTCTTAACCAGATGATTTKTTCCTATGAATGTGGACTTCTGCTTCCCAGGATACAATATCCTGCTTCTCAGGATATTTTCTTAGAAATTTAAGTGTATTTGGGCAATTAGACTGCCATCAGTGTCAATGTCCTTCATGTCACTAAATTTTTTCCCTGCAGAATGTAGCTGTCCATGCTCATCAAACGAGGYTGATCAGCAATCAAGGAAGTACTGGCAAAAAAACTTTTCTTCCTATTGATAGATTTGTTTCTAGCTTTTGGGCATTTGAAGGTCTGGAACTATCTGATGATCAAAATCTGAGAATTTAACACTTATGTAATTCAGTTCATTCACTCATCATTTTCCTCAAGAATCCCTATTCCTCCCATTGGCATTCAAAAGCTACTGTTGYGGCCTTTTGCAAGGCTGCTGTAGTATCACACTCCTGCTAAAAATCTCTATCTGAATTTTGCTTTGGAGCCCCAGATAAATGTTCAAGGACAAAATCTTTAGGGAAGTCACTGTAAAAGAAATAGGAGAAATAGTAGGAGATAATAACAGGAAATAGTGTTTCTGACAGCAGAAATAAAAATTGGACTAAGTATGGGGAAAAAAAATCTTTAACAAAACACTTTTTTTTTCCTGTTATTTGTTTACCAAACCTGAAATACAAATAACTGAGTTYTATTTTTCTGATGGGAAAAAAATAAAAATTTCTGTACAATCAAAATTTTCCAATGAGGGAACAAAAATACTTCTAGTGGACTACCTCTTCCTGTTTATTCAGTAACGCAGTAATCCTACCCATACTCACATTCACTCAGTTTAACATCACATGCCAAATCATCCAAATGTATATCTCACATTTGAGGTGTTTCATCACTATGTTAAAAAAAAAAAAAAATCCCAAGAGAATCTGCTCATTATTAAAAATTGCACTGGTGTGGTCCTCATGAGTCTATCTCCTCACCTATCTGTTTGTCAGCTCTGGAAAACCTAATCACACTGCACAACCAACTCACCTTTCATGAAAGTCAACATGTAATTATGCAATCTGCTCATGAAGCACAAATAACTTGACATTCGGGGAGCCTACGAGTGCAATGGGAAGAAAGCAGCACTTTCACAGYGACACAAACACCTTAAGTGAATTCAAATTCTATGCGCTTCTGATGCCACCRTACGAGGCAGCAGTGGCAACATGCAAATATTTTTGAAATCACATAACCAGCTTTGAGGTTGGATTATTATTTTTGACAGCTCTTTCTTTTCGGCTATTGCACTTGGTGAAGCCCAGCGCTCATCTGCATGACATGCTGCTTTTCAAACAAAAGCATCTGCCTTCTGTGGTATCATATGTTTCCAAGAAAACTGCTGCTTCCAAAGTCAACAGCTCTCTACCCTCCCCTTCATCAACCCTCCCCACCTCATTTCAGTCAAATTCCCTTAAATTGTATAATGCTGTTTATTTTTCTCCCCAAAAATTATGTGCAGTGGTTAAAAAGAAGACACACACACACACACACACCCCACATACACTCTTTTGATACAGTTACGAGTTCTCTGTTGAATATCTGTATTTTAGACTATTTCGTTTTCTATATTTTTAATAAGGTGACATCTACATGACCTGCTACATTCTACAGATTCCAGATGAACACAGAGGCAATGTCTTTGGTTAATCAAAGACATGTTTTATGGAAAGTCTTGCAGTCTGAATGATAATTGCAAGTGGATAATTGCAAGCAGGACAGAATGCAGTTGCCTTGTCAGTTGGCCTTAGAAAAAAAGGAAGGAACGAAGGAAGGAAGGAAGGAAGGAAGGAAGGAAGGAAGGAAGGAAGGAAGGAAGGAAGGAAGGAAGGACACCTCTACAGATATCCAGATATCCAGCTCTTAGAGTCTCTTTTTAACTAGTCAATAAAAGTAATAATTTATTATATACATTTTTATCTATTCTGGCTTACATGATTTTTATCTTATGCATTCACTCTTTTCTTCTTAAAGTGTTTCAAGAAGAAATGCACTTTAGTCTGCAAGGAATAACACGTAAAAAAGAGTGTTCAAATGTCAAGGGATATAAAAAAAAAATGTGGTGTAAGAGAATCTTAACCTCATGCAAGATTAATTTGAATAAATGTAATTTTCTATAGCCACAATGTCATGATGACTCATCAGTATCCCATAATTAATTTACAATAATAAAATCAAGATAAGACTAGATTTATGAGGAATGGAAGTATATTTCTTTCTCAGAAGAAGCACAGTTCTAGAAATTCTTACAAATATAAGGAAGACGCAGCTTRCACATGCACACACATTGGATGCCTATTAACAATGAAATGTCAATAGACATCCAAAGAGGGACAGGATTAGAATATAAAAAATCATAGTTAATTATACAATAGCAAAARTGTATCTACACAAAAAACATATTGTAAGTATAGTGGGGAAAAAAAAATCATAATAACCTTGAACCAGTCTTTCAATAGCACTGCCAAAGGTCTATCAACACCTTCTTATTACAGTTGGAGCAAATGGCTCTCCAGAGGTTTAAGGCACTCTAAATTTGTGATCTCACTGAAATCTGCAATAAGAACCTTAGTGATGAGGGAGCAGGAACTGAACCACTGGGCAGCTGACTCACCAGGCGCTTTCAGAGCACTCAAGGCAAGGAAGCCAGCAGAGCTGAGGGAAACAGATGCTTATGCAAAAGATTTCTKCACTGACGCATCCTAAAATTGTGGTGTGATTCCTCTTGGCAGGCGACCACAGAGCGAATCAGAGAGCAGCAGATGAGAACTGAGGRTGAGAAGGTGAATAGATGATATGACTAAACCCAGACAAGGCTTGATCTTTCTTTTGTTCTAAATGTAAACGTACTGCTGAGGAAATATGGAGAAAACTGGAGAAAACACTGGAAACAAAATTCTTCTGTTATTCCTAAGGAAGAAGTTGTGCTTCCCTAATGCTGATTGCATCCACAGGAATATTTCTGAGTGTAACAAAAATAGTAAAGTGGTTGAAGAAAGAAAAAAAGAAATAAAGCTTTCAAATTTCCAAATTCCAATTTTCTGCAAATTCTGCCAAAAAAAAAATTGTTAATGTTAATGGTTGTCTAATTGTTGATATTGAGATATCTCAGAGGTTGTTGAGTTTTTTTTTTTTTTTTTTTTAAATTCCTTTTCAATCAG
>NW_020454805.1:1693036-1702261 GCF_003342845.1 Nothoprocta perdicaria
TAACTAAAACACCTCAGCTAAAACCTACAAATTTCTCTTTCTTCTCATTGGATATAAGGATATTTTCTTAGTGATCACTTTAGGTATAAATATCTATATTTTTTTTGCAAATTCTGCCAGAAAAAAAAAATAATTGTTAATGTGAATGTTTATTTGATGTTGATAAGAGATATCTCAGAGGTTTTTGGTTTTTTTTTTTTTTTTTTTTTTTAAATTCCTTTTCAATCAGTGGAGATATATAAGCAATTCTAGTTCTGAGTTCAACTGTTTTTAAAGAATATAACTAAAACACCTCAGCTAAAACCTACAAATTTCTCTTTCTTCTCATTGGATATAAGGATATTTTCTTAGTGATCACTTTAGGTATAAATATCTTTAGATATGATAACATCTTATTATACTATTTTCCTCCAAWTTTTCCCTCAGAATTTTATTTCTGTGTGAGGACTGCCACTCTGCTCCTCTTAAAGAAATTAACTACTGTTTAGAAAGACCTTCACCTAATTCACACCCAGGTGTGTTCTGGAACATCTCTCTCCGCTTATTTATCATCTCTCTTCCCGTGCTTGAAATTTCCATTGGCTTCATTTAGAAGATGAGATGGAAATTAAAMTTTCTTGGAAAATAGAAAATATATTGTACCGCTATCACCACACATTAGGGATGCAACAGGATAATTCAGATTTTGATATCCCTTTTTGCAAGAATTCAAGGAAAACCTAATAGTTTTAGCCATGTTCCTTGAAGAAATGAGGCTCCTGTGATCACACTGTTGGCCCATTTGTCTCTCTGTTGTTGCCGTCCTTGGAYTTTTTGTCCAGTCACAACCAAATCCAACAGAGATACAGTAGTCCTAAAGATTTTAARTTCCTACAAGTTTTATGAAAATTAGCTGCTGATTGTAGCAAAKATCCTAGTTAGTATTCCCTCGAAGGAAAAACCATATAAATCCAATCCTTTATTCATTTCAGGAGGAAGCAGCCAGCTGGCCAGGCAGCACACATGTATGTTTGGGCAGTCAGCACATGTACAGCTGTAAATCTGTCACAGCATATGCTGCCACTTGCCCAGCCAAATCCATGTAGGATGTTTTATGTATACATGTATTCACCACCCTTCCCAGTTATGCCACAGTTTCTATATCGTTTGCTTATTTTTCATACTCTTTGCGTTGATGTTCTTCTTGATTAAGTTACTCAATAACATTTGAGAGCAGGCATTTGGGAGCTTAGTTGTGGAAGAAAGGAGGAAGTATGTATTTGCATTATCATGAAAGCATTATAGAGAAACATATGCAGAATCTAGCTGACACTACACTTCCTTGTGGAGGGCAGTGCAGTTAAATAGTCTAAATGCTTAAAATGCATGAAGTGAATACATAAAACATTTGAAAAGAGATTATATTTTATCACCAGGCACATGGTGAAGGTCACTTCGGACAGTGAACATGGTTTAGAACAGAATAGATTTGAAGACCAATGCCTTTCATCTTTTTTTAATAAGCTGTTTTAAASAAAACTGATATTCACAGGGTGAAGGGGAAGAGTTTCTGCATTGCTAAGAAAGGAGTCACAATCCAGGATATTCAATAGGAAGGCAACCTTGTCAGGCTGTCAGAGAAGTAGCACCAGACTCTGCATACAGCCAGTTACCCGTCATGTAAGCTGCTCAACTATCTTCTCTGCATTGCTGTACATTTGAGATTAATGGTAGACATAGGAAACTTACAGGGAAGATTTACCAATGAACTGAAATTGCTGAATGCATTATCCCATAAACAAAATCATATTCTAGAAAGCTTCGAATTCCTGGAAGGCCTATGCTAAAAACAGGGAAGAAAAGAACCAAAACAAGCAGCCAAGAAAATAATTGCATTCTTTTATAAGTAATTTCTCAATCAACAAAAAATTTAACTTTTACATGTGTTAAGCTATGAATGAAAACAATTTTTCAACAAAGATATTTAAGGGACAGGAACATCTATTGTATGAGGAAAGACTAAGTGAACTAAGTCTGTTTAGCCTGCAGAAGAGAAGATTGAGAAGGAATCTTATCAATATGTACAAAATATCTGAGTAAAATGTGAAGAGGATGAGGTCAAATTCTTCTCAGTGCTGGCCAGTGACAGGACAAGGGCTAAAGGTTATAAATTAAAGCACAGGAAGTTTCATCTCAGCATGATGAAAAACTTTACTGTGAGGGTGACAGAGCCTTGAAACAGGCTGCCCAGAGTGGTAGTGGAGTGTCCTTCTCTGGAGATCTTCTCTGGAGATCTTCAAAATCTGCCTGAATGCAACTCTGTGCCACRTTCTGTAGGTGTCCCTGCTTGAGCAGGGTGGAGATGGGGATGATCTAGAGCTCCCTTCCAACTTTAACCATTCTGTGTGATTCTGTGATTCTGTGAACTGGTGAAGAGTAGCAGAGATTTAAAAAAAAAAAAAAAAAAAAAAAAAAAAAAGGAAAGAAAAGAAATCCCACAGCCTTTCCCTAAAGAAAAATAACCTTCTATTCCTTCAAGACCAAAAGAGGTTCTGAAAATATTAGTATTCTATCTGAAATAACTCAGAGGTAGGTCTTGCCAAGAACTTAGCTTCCCTGTGTCTAGCAACTTGTGTATCTTTAGGTAAGGCCAAAATCTAAGCCCTTAGGATTCTGCCCTTCCCTGAAATCACCTGAAAAAGCTCAAGACTATGTATAAAAATAGATATAGGAAACTACTTTCCACTTACTTTATAAGAGTTACGTATCTAAATATTTTTTTTTGGAATTGAGCTAAGTTTCCACCAAGAGAGTTACTGACCACATGCTGCTCTGTTTGTGGAATTATCTTCTAGGCAATGTTGGAAATCTAGCTTCTCTGCGTTGTAAATCCTGCTTCTTCACCAATCTTGCCTACATATCCTCAGCTTTCTGCTGGCATCTACAGACTCAAGGAAGAAGAAATGAGTGATCTTTCCTTTTACTTCATATGTCAATATTTAACCTACTTACCAAGGAAAAATAGGATTAAGTTCAAAACCCTCCTTGGAGCCAATTTTAATTCTATAGTCAGAGTCCTTAAGTGCATTCTCACATTTAGCTTTCTTTGTCGTTCCTGTTAAAGTCCTTGCATGTTGTATGAGGGTAATGAAATGTTTGTGATTTCCCTGGTATATGATGTCTAGAAAGTTTGGTGAAGAAGGCAAGCTCACATTTTACAGGAAATATGAAGAGAGGAATATAATCTTCTTTCATATTGGGTCATATAACCCATCTAGAGAGGGGGGAAAGCAAACGAGGCATAACAGAGACACTCAGAAAGAGGAATACCCACTCCTGCCGAGCTAGCACCAACATCATCCATCTGCACAGCCTACTACATCCCTTCTGGAGAGCATAGCTGGGCACCATCAGCCTCAGGAGATCCTGCATGCACATGCAAAGTGCAACATGATACTATCTTCCCAGTGCTTAGCAAAGAGGCGGTTTTGTTCCCTGCCAGCCCTGCTCTAGCACATACTCTCAGCTTTGTTAAAGGCTGACATCGTACTCCTTACTCCCTAGCTCATTCTGTCTTTAGCACAGAATTACTTGTTATACAATACTAATACAATAATCAATCCCATGTAATCAATGCTGATCAGCAGGGCACAGCTCTGCACTGCARCCCCTGATCTTCTCTGGCACCGGAGCATCCAACTCAACAGCAGGATGAAGCTCCAGCCCTCTAGCTCCACAACCCAGAGGAACATTCTCAGTATGGGAACACCTCAATCCTCAGTTTACCCTCTGCTGCCTACACAGCTTCCCCTGAGAGCTGGGTTCCCAAGCAGGAGGGCATTTGGCTTYTGCTGATTGCTCAGATTTACTGATATCTACACGCTAGTGTGCTGTGTAGGCAACCAAGGCATTTTTGGGCAGGTGCCATGTAAAGTAAGCACCAAATTACCATTAATCTGCACACTTCTCTATTCTAAATGAATGTCTTATATTTCTTCTASAACCTGGGAAAAGGTCCATGATTTTCACCTTTATATTTCTTGGTAATGCTTGCAGTTCTGGACTTTCAGCCACTATATGAATATYGGCAGAATTTAAAACACAATTCAAAATTACACAGACTAGAGTGCAAAGCGACTGTACCCCAAAAAACCCAAACTGCTTAAAAGACATATTTTTTGTACTTTTGGTATTGAATGAAATTTGTGCTATGTCAAGGKCAAGTGTGAGCACTTTACATGTATCATCGGTGGGTTTATGTTTAATTACTTTAGATCATCAGTTCTGGCCCTCTGTTCTGCTGGGAAGCCATGAAGTTCATGTACCTCCCTTGTACATTAAAGATGATATCTTAGGAAATTGAATATGAATTTCTCTATATGCTAAAGTATTTATTTGTTTGCTATTGCATTTTCAATTTAGCATAGATTCCCTAAAGATTCCCTAAAGTAGATAGCTAGGAGTTTGTGAAATATTGGGTGAAACCTTATCAATTTTTAGTTCTTCTTCATCAGTAAAATTATAATATTCCTTACACTAGAGAAATAACAAGTGAAACAACACTGAAGGTTTCATGTTGATATGAATCTTCTGAAAGTTAAAAGATTATGAGTAAGGCACCCTGAAGGGACCTTCTCATTTTCTGCATAGAGAAGCATTGTGGAGGAAAATATGTGAAATGGGATTACTCTACCAACTGTATAACGAAAGTTTCCTATACTTGTTTGTCTTTAGAGTATGAAGACTGTTAAGTGGAATAAAATGAATTATCCTTCAGTAATTCCACAACTCATTTTTCTAAATGCAACTTTAGATATAAACTGAATCACAAAGATGTACTTTTAAAACTTTAGTTATGATAAAAGTCTCTTTGACATTGTTAATGCTATAGATTATGAAATCTTGCTCTGAGTTTGTCCCTGAACAGATTCCTTGAGCTCTAGGTGTTACAGAGTCTTCCCAGACAAGTCATATTATGTGAATTTGTGGTGAAGTCCATGGAGAGTATATAGACATAGGTCCCATAGTGATTTATTATTATTATTATTATTATTATTATTATTATTATTATTATTATTATTATTATTATTATTATTATTATTATTTATGTTTATTAGAACAGAGGACTTTACTAACCATATGCATGATCAGTACTTTCCAGGAACTGTCACATAGGAACACCTGTTCATAATATAACACACTTTCAGCTATAATGGCTGTTCTGCATCCTTGAAATTTTATTCTAAGAGTAGGGATAATCATAAATTCAGTGAAATTAAAATGATCTTGGAAGTGATTTTGGCATCCAGTGAAACATTGTGAACTTGCATTACAAATCAGTCTTGTTAGAAATTTCCTGATAAAATACATTTGATAATTTTTAATTAAAAAGTCTTATTTGAAAAAYAAACTTATTGTAATGAAGGACTTGATTTATTGATTTTGATGACACATATACAAAATAGGAAGGCAAATACATTTCTTCATTTTTTTTCATTTTTTTGAAGTTGAATTATGCATAAACCTATCTGATTTTGTTACAACATTTATTCAAGCTAATATTAGTAAAGGAAATAATGCCCTAACTTCATATCTAATATTTCAAAGCTGTCCAAATAAACAGTTCTGAGTTAACTGAATTGATATTTGCTTGGAGTTTTGGCTTGCAAAACCTATGATGTGTCACTGTTTTCTGTATTTCATTTTTTTCTGTCAGTTTGTACATCAGTTTTGAACCCTGTGATCCCAAGAAATTTTGCAGAATTTAAGAGCACTTTGCAAGCATCAGCAGCTGTGTGGTAACAGCACAGGGAGCATCTAGTTGCATTGCACACAAATGCTGTATGGAGAAGGTGCAAACCCTCGTATTCATAGACTCGTGCTCTGTCCTTGCCCTATTGCTGTCCCCAAGATCAGCACGAGGAGCTCAGAGTGGCTCTGGTGCAGACTACRGATACTCCTGCAGCCGCTTCTCCAGTGACTTTTGTTTTTATGCATGTGTACCTCATTCTGCTGGTATTTGTGAAATTGTCATCCCAAGTGAGGTAACAGATTGCCTTTAATATCCACATTTCTCCAAAGTCGCTTGTGCTCATACTTAGTGCAGCTTTATAGGTGTGTTGGTAGCAAGCCTCTTCATATAATAGGCCTTGATCTTTTGTTTACATTCAATATCTAGTTTTGAGGCCTTTTTCTGATTTGAGAGCTAAAATTTTTATATCATTAATGAAAATTAAATAAAGCCATGTAGCTGAAGTCGAGCAAAAAATATATATATATATGTAACTTAATTTTTACATTCTTAAGCTATTTTTCTATTCAAATCTGTAATTTCCCTTCTTCKATTAGAAGTGATGTATATTTTAAGATAAGAAAATGAATGTAAAAATCAATGGTCCATTTACTACCATCTCCTTATGTAACCTGTGTTTCTTTAAATAACTACTGAAAAAAATACTGAAATGTTGTGATATATATGCAGATGCAAAACTAATGATACACAGTGCACTGCAACCTAGATACTAAAATTAGACAAGCACACTCTTCTCAAAGCTAGCATGCAATATGAGTACAGCTAGCAAACTTTGAAGTCTTGCTGTCTGTTTTGGTGTGTGGTATCCCTAAGGTATCCGTACTAGAGTTGAAACTTTCTCAGATATAAGGGGAACCCTCTGGCTTTACCTTTCAAGGTACAAGTCAGTAAATATTGTAAATTGGCTGTTATTAGTTTCTTAAATCTTTCTGGTCATGTGCTTCTTCACTATGGGATCTCAGAATAAATGTCAGGAATAATTAGCCGACATTTGGTGAAAATCCCCGAAGAAATAAATGTTATTCTGTAAATCTCTCAGCAGGAATTTTAGAAATATTACATTGTATTGCCCTTTTAATGCCCACAGCTGAGGCTCTGACACCATTCTACCTTTACCTGAGGTCCCCGGGTTTGTTTTCTTTTTTTTTTTTTTTAAATATTAAGATAATGTAAATTGCATTTTATTGATATTTTCATTTATTTTGTTCTGAGTCTGGACCAATCTCTGTTCTCACAAAAATAATTGGCAAAATGGCTATTGCTTTCGATAAAAGCCAGATCAAACTACATCACTTGGTCAGTCTTTAGAGCTGATTTCTGCTTTGTTTGAAAACCAATCCTTTGCTGCAGAAATGAACCCAAATAAAAAGATATTGCTTCACTGACTGAAAAAAGGGAAAAAGTGATCCCTCAAAAATAATGAAAATTCAATCCAATGAAAGCTCATATCCCATAATTGTGTGTATATCAAGATATCTGTTAACAGAATGAAGTGAATGAAAACTACAATTTTCATATAAGTGCACATTTCATCTCAATAGCAGTGACCGCACTAGTCCCAGTGCTTAGAACACCTGAAGAGTCAAAACTCAGAGTATGTGCAAGACCAAAGTTCAAGCCTGCCTGCAGGGATCAATTCCAAATATCTCACAGTTTACCCTAGGCAGAGAGGAGGCACTGAGAGGTCCTGTGCTGGGAATAAGGTGTTTCATTTGTTCTTCTTAATGATGATAGAAAAAAATTAAGCATGGATTGGAGGAGAGATAAAAAATCCTCGAAGGAAAGTGTTCTACATATCAAACCAATAAATTATTCTTATAGCYCTGTTCTTCAGGTTAATAACTATTTAAGTGTCAAATCCCTGCCTGTTTGCTTCAGAGCAAGCCTCTGAGTTTAGATCTGTAGCTAAAATTGTAATAATTACTTTCCAGGTTTTTTTAAAGAGTAATCTTGAATAGTGAAATCTATTATTTTTTTTCCTTGGCAAGGAAAGAACAGTGAATGAACAAATACGTAATAGTATAAAAGGGGGCCTCCCCTGTCAGTTTTATAAACCAATCGGTTTCCTGAGCTTTTTAAACAAGCAACTGTAATGAATTCAATACATTCTGAGGTTTAAAAYACGGTTTGTTGCTATTGAGCCTTTGCACAGACTAAATTTCACCTACAGTCAAAATAAAAATGCAAATATTGAAAATGACCAGTGATATTCAGAATAAGCCATTTTCATCTGTAAAATAATGATACTCCTTGGAAACATATATGATTCTGTAATGAGCTGTAAATATTTGATGAAAGGACATGAGTTACAAAATAACTATCATGGATAATATGGTTAATAACCTCATTCCCAGATCCGTTTCAGATATTAATGACCAGCCAAAAGCAAATCCTCTAGTATTATCCATGCTCCTTATGATTTGCTTTCTGCCAAGTATGCATTTCTCTCCTTTCTCTAAAATACTCACATTTTCAACAACTGTGACTGCAGAAATTCCCTGCTGCAGTATTCGTTATTTGCTTGTACATTAGACAATAGTCATCCTAAGAAATCACTAATAGGCAGCTCTAAAGGAAGACATTGCTGAGCACTCAGTATTTGCAGGCACTGTGGAAGCAAAAAAGAGAACTTAACATAGACTGATAGTGAGTGTGTGTTTCCTGAGAAAAGATTTAAATTTTACCTTTGCATTTATTTTGATCTGCTTCAGAATGCTGCAGAGACCAACACTTACAAGAATTGAGGAAATACTTGTAAGAAATTTCTGCTAGCTTTATGATATGCCTGTTTTGTCACTGGGATGTAAATTATACCCTTACCTCTTTCATGTTGCTATTTTTACTTTTGTTTCTCCTCATTTTAGATTAATATCCTCTTCCTGTGTCTGCAATTGCAAGCTGCAAGGCTGTTATCACAGTTCCCAAATCCCCAGTAAAATATAAATAAAAAGATCAAGGCAGGGGACATCCAAATGGTACTTTCTGTATAAGTGCATAATGGGGGGATATAGGTCAAATATGAGAAAATGAGGGGAGTAGTGCTTTCTGGGGGCACAGTGGTCAGACATCATTGAAATGGGAACTATGTCTAATGGGGAAACACAGGACTTGATGATGTGGCAATACTGGCTGTCAGCAAGACACTCAGCAGAAGATACTTCTGCATGTTGGAGCCTTTGCTCCTTCGTACTGTATGACAGCAGGATGTCCATCCTTCCTGCTGCCTTTGGCTTCTGTCTTCACTGCTCCCTACTTTGAAGCACGAGAAGGCAATCACATCCCTTCCTCAAGCTTTAGATTTTATTTTTGCATTCCAAATAAGATTTAAGATTTAAGAAAGTTGAGCATATTTTGGAATTTGAATCTAAAAAGATATAAAAGTAGTCAGAACCAGAACATCCTGCCAAAATGGTTCCACTAGTATGATCCAGCTT
>NW_020454805.1:1702896-1707392 GCF_003342845.1 Nothoprocta perdicaria
GAGAGGAGAGGAGAGGAGAGGAGAGGAGAGGAGAGGAGAGGAGAGGAGAGGAGAATAAGTGTTCCCCACCACACACACACCAGAGTCACAATTCTGAACTGAATTATTATGAAACACTACTAATTTGAAAATCTTTTTTGTTTTCTTTATTTGCATCCTTCTCCTGTTTGTGTATGGAAATCCATCCCAATCCATCCCAAAAACAAATGCTTCTAAATGATTTGCCAGTACATATGCATCTGATTTTTTATTCCTGATTGTGACCTTAATTATTGYATAATGTTCTACATCAGCTAAATATTGTATAATAGAATTACACCGCTTCTCTGTTGTACTTACTRACCTAATTTGAGAATTTACAAAATAAACAGAATAAGAGGATATGATTTTTATTGTCTGAGCTTCTGAGACTACTCTTTTTTCTGCAGTAATAAACTGTCWACTGTCAAACATAAAAAAGCAAATAACCATCCTAATTATTTTTAATTTAGATAAATGAGAGGAAATTAATATTAAGTTTGATTATTTTCTGCAAGATCTCTAATTTCAARGAGAGATTTTGAAATTAGTATCTTTGTGAACAACTTGGCCATTATGTACCTTGCCTCTTATGATTTTTCATCATGCTCAGTTCCATTTTGCTCTGGTGTTTTTTACAGGTGGCCACTGAACAGCTGTGCATATTATATCATGTGCCTAGAAAGCAAGAAATTATAATATAAATGTTGATAAAAAATGACAGCAAAGAAATCAAACAAGCGGAAAAACTCTAAGTGSCTTATCCTTCCCAAGCAGATTTTTGCACTGAAAATTACAGATATGAAGAAAAAGCTACTGATTTAAAGACATTGTTATGAAATTTTCATCAATCTATCTCAAAAAATAAAGATATTTTAAGAAATCTGAAATCCATAACGAAGGTGGGCATTTATAAAATGCATAATTATAAGTGAAATGCATAATTATAAGTGAAAAAGGAAACATTACTATATGTTCCATCATTTTCTTGGCATTTTGGACTATCAGTATCCCATGAAATATGGGATCCTGGATCCCATATTGGCTCTAAGATACATGTTTCATCACACATGTCCAATTTTTCTATCAAGAAGTTTTAATCTGTTTTCCTGAATTTTCAGATGATCACAATTTTTGTAAGAAAGATGAATATTTCCACTTAGATTGCCAGAGAGATCCTGACTATTATCATTGCACCCATGTGGATCAGCTCCACAATAAGTGAAAATCCACCCACACATCCATCCTACTGGTTAGGCCCTATGAATTCTCAATAAAGCTGATTTATATATTTATATTATTTATATTTATATTTATATTTATATTTATATTTATATTTATATTTATATTTATATTTATATTTATATTTATATTTATATTTATATTTATATTTATATATACACCTGGACTACTTATTCACACATCTACTAATTATGAGGTGGATTTATTCTAGATCTAACATATTTCTGATAAAGCTGACCTGTGAATTTTTCACACAAATGTCTTGTATGTGTGTGCAGTAAGTGCTTAGGACATAACATGCATTGAAAAACAGCAGGTAAGTTTCTTAGCATGTAAATTGTAGATACAACGCATCATGGATGTATCTAGATCCATCAGAAACCCTTTTCCTTTTGTTTCATGAATGAGGTTTACCAGTAATTTTATGTCCTCTCTGTCTTGAGTTTCTACCACGGTACAGACAAGATCAGATTGTATAGAAAATGTTTCAGAGGCTGCATTTATAAAGTATCCTTCTGGGAGGTGTTACAGTCCCATACAACCTTCTCTAGTGTCCAACTATAATCTGGAGTAAATTTTAGTTTTGAAGAAGAAAACCCTGAAATGGTCCAGTTAGGATGTAAGCTGAGGAGGAGAAGCTGCACATCGCACCTGGRCAAAGTGAGGGCTGCCAAGAAGGTAGATCCTGAAGAAAGCAGGGAGCAGACTTAGACCTCACGAGGCTGTTAAATCTATAATTCTATTTAAAATGCAGTCTCATGTAGTACTGTTCTTACTCAAGCTTCTTTTAGTGTAACTTCTTGGTTGAGTAACTGCGGCCATCAGTGTTGCAATGTGGTGATCAGACTGGGAATTTCAAAAAGCCTAAAGGAATGAGAAGCCTTTGAACTAACTCAGCTCCCTTAGGCTTCAATGAAAACCTCAGGCTTAATCTTTTGTTTTACTCCTTTCTTTAATCATGTCTATACTGTTTTTCCTTTTACTTGTGGGCATCAAAGGGATTCCCTCCCTCTTCTCTGGAAAAGTGCCAAAAAGACGTCCCTGATGATATAAAAGCTGTTCTGAAACTCACCTCCTGGGAAACCCTGCTCACTCAGAGCACTGTGTGCGCTTAAGTGACAGCTGTCATCCATTGTCATCTGCATGGGAGAAATCCTGATATTCCAAGCAAACACTAAGTACCTGAAAGCTTATCAGGTACTTAGTCTGGAATCCTTTTTCTTTTTTTGCTTTGCCAAAGCTGATGTGTGCTGTTTCTGTCGAACAACTATATTATTATGGTTATTAAGCAAAACAGCTGCAGAAGTGAATGTTCATTTATCTCCCATTGGTTTTCTAGAGATCAGGTGATGCTAAATTACATGTCTGCAGCTTTTATTTTGGTTCAAAATGTTGCCATTTTATTATTATTATTATTGTCTCTATAAGGAAATAGTATGAAGAGAGAGACTGTGATACAAAGACCAATATTTTCTATTGCCACAGTGAAGCATTGCCATTTTACACTGCTAAACTTAATTATATTTTCAAGGACAAAGCTAGAATATTAGACTGAGGTTTACAGACATTTGTTGCAGAAAGTAGAAGGCAGGGAGAGTTCACAAGCCACACTCCAAATTGTTTTGTTCTGAGTGTTTTATGGAGAAACAGAGGCCCTTTATAGATTCTCCCAGTACCCTATCACCATCCAAACCAGTTCAGTTTGTCTCGTGGCAGCTCGAGGCTCTTCAGCTGGCAGTTTGCTTTATAGCGGCTCCAAAAGGGATTATCATGCATTAACCTCCCAGCAAGACCTGCCTGCTCTCTTAATTTACCTGACTTTGCTGAACCCTCTGGGTTCCTGCTGCTGGCATCCGATGCCATGCTGGTGCTCCATTTAAYGCAATATTTGTGAATAAAGTGAGTAGGGGAATTAGCAGCACCCAAGATCCTGTGTCCTGCAGCCTGGCAGGAAGTTCGTGGTACAGTTCATGAGGCAGGAGCTCTTCTAGGAATCACCCCGGAGTGAATTCTCTGCTGTCTGGTAAGGGCTAAGCTTGCTCTGCACTCTGGCATGGAGGACCATTAAATAATCTGTTTCCTTTGCTTGACCTTTTTTTTTTTTTTTTTTCTTTTAGTAAACCTGAGTCAATGAGTCCTCCACTCTGTGCAGTAATTGACCAGGAAGTGCCAAGTTGTTACAGGCAATGGAAAGCTGATAAACTGACAGGTAAGTGCACGTGTACACGTACACAGAATGGCATTGCAGAAAGAAACTACGATAAAAAAAAAAAAAAGAGATTACAATTCAAAGTTTTTTTTGTGGTTGGGGGAAGGAGATACTGACTCTTCCTGCTCCTTCATCTATTGCCTCCTCACCATCTCCTACACCTACTCRTGATTTATAAAGGTCAGGCTACATCTCAACATATGCTTTTAATTCCAGGGCTCAAAAGAGCATTTCCCAAACTAAGAAATCTGGAAGCAAGCCTRGAAGTGCAAATAGAAGCAGAGTCGTGAATGGAAAAGTTTAGGAGCTGTGGTACAAAGCTTACTCATTCCATCCAACCAGATTTTCAACAAGATGTTTCAAGTATTCAGTTGTAGCTAATAAGTGGCCCCTTGCATAGAGGAGCTTCAAGAAAGAAGTCGCTTGTGGATTTGTTATGTAGTTGCAGCCATCATATTAAAACTGAAAAACTGAAAGCTTTTTTTTTTTCTGTTCAGCAGTGCTTTTAACTCAATCTTGGGGAAATCCTGTTATCCTGTTATAAACAAGGCATATATCACTATTCCCCTCCCCCTCTATAAAGAATTCTTGTTCTCTTACAAAATGGTCTCATGTATAAAGACAAGTGCAAAGCTGTTGCTGTGCGACCTGATTAAAGGATGGAGCCCTATTATCAGCTATGTTGAAATTATTGTGTAATATTTGGCTGAAATCCTGGCCTCCCAGCCAATGGCGGAGGCAGAGCTGGTGGGCACTGGAGTTTCCTCTTCTGTTTCTCAGCTACAGTGCGTGATTTCACAGCGTGAAGGTGCTTGTCGTAGACGCTGTTGCATTTGCATTGCACACAGGCTGTGTGCAGCAGTCAGATCTAAGAAATTCCCCATCACTGTACTTTGGTTTAATGAATAAAATTATCTTCCTGGCTGCAACTCAATCTACTCATCAGTGGTTGTCTGATTTTCTCTGAGCATCAAAGTAGAAGAGCTTGGAAGGGATTTGTGTAGTGAAGAGAAAGGAGAAAAAAAAA
>NW_020454805.1:1707567-1710563 GCF_003342845.1 Nothoprocta perdicaria
ACTTGCTACACTAATCAGACTAGTAGGAATAAATGACTGATATGATAAAGTAATTTTGAGACCTTTATCATGGCGTCGTCTGCTCCTGTGACCTTTAATTCTCGAATGGTTCCTTTTTCAGTCACGCATCCAACTTGCAACAGTTTTACACTACTGCTGTGCACACAGGTCCTATGGATAATTATTATAATCATCTCCCATTTGCAAATGCTCTTTGGGGACTTGAACCCAGGTTTCCTGCTCCTGCACYATTACAGAGGAAGTAAAAGGAGCAGCCCCCTTAGTTCACAATAGCATTGGCAAGGAGTAGTTAACCTGAACCCTCAATTATATMAAGAATATCTACACATCCTGCTCAATTAAGATTTCTTTTTTTTTTCCATGGAGCACATTCTAAATTTTTAAATAATTTGATTGGAATTTGAAAAACAGCAAGAGAGAAGATTAATCGTGTTAATAATTAGAAAGCTAAACTACAACATTTTCCCCCCGCAGGAGCTGCCTCAATGTTATTTTTCTCACAGCTAAYAGCAGTTATATTCTGTGCATAAAGCATCCGATATACATGTAAATTGACCAACAATTTATTAGAAATAATTGAAAAATTATTTCTAAGTTTAAAGCAAAAAGCTTAATTGTGTCTGTCTCTTAATTTGCACTACAAAAAGGGAGGATGAAGGTGTGAGATAAATCAATTGGTCCCATAAGAAGTAGTATGCTCAGTCTATCTGCTTCCTTTGAATGAAATAAAGAAATATTGCTCGTTCTACCCATAGCTCCCTCCTCTTGTGAGCCAACATAGGGAATTATGAACAGCAGCTCTGGAAAGTGAGGATACATAAGGTGCAAAACAAACACTGTTTTTGTGCTCAGTGCTGTCTAAGCCTCCCTGTCCCAGCTCAGTGCAGGCAGAACAGCCAAGAGCATGAGACAAATGTCCTTTTGTTTCTTTCAGGAAGAATATGCCCAAAAGACATCATGCATCATTCTTCCTCTTCTTCATGGCCAAATGGGTTGCCCCATTGTCTTCTACCTAGCAATTGCTCTCTCAAAATCCATTCAGAAACAGCCATTTTTAAATTTACAAAAAGAGGGTTCACATAATTTATTACATCTTGGTAAGGCTTRCCAATAGAGAGCAATGCAGAATGACTGCAAGAATACTTGCCAGAAAGTGGCTTCATGACCAACTTATTCAGAGTAAAAACTTGAATCCAGTCTTCCTCTTCTCTGGTGAGCAAGCTGATCACTATGAAGAATTTCTTCCTATTTTTCTTTCTCTCTACTTTAAGTATGTATTTGATAATTAYAAAGGAGAACACTGCCAATGCAGAAGACTAGCAGAAATAAACTACCAGTCTGCCTTTGTTGTCACGAGAATCAATGAGTGAGGCAGGAATTCAGGTGAACGTAAAGAAAAATAGTGTAATTTTATGAAGGGGCAGAACAGAGTACCAAAACTGCACAGAAACAATAGCTTGCTTGTTTCTTTTCAATTCTGTGTTTTATGTAATAATTTTGATAGCATTATTTAAACACACCCACTTGAATCGGTCTGTCTAGATATGTACATTTGTGTTCTACTTTTCTAAGTTCTTTTTTAAAAAGTGAAAAATAGCTCAGGTGACAGAAATATTTTCCTGACTGAAAAATACCTTTAAAAGAATGAACAACAACAAAAAAACCTTTACCGAACTTCCCCCTCAGTCAAGCTCCCTGTGGGTTCAGTGTTCAGCTCTGATATCAGTTTGTCTCTTAATATGTGTATTTTTCCACAAAAAAAATATAGTATGAAGCAAAAGATTCATACACTTGATAGATAAGATTAATAATCCTATTACACCTTTTGAATATTTTCTATTTAATTTATTTAAAAAATTGAAAATTAAAAAAAAGAAAATTTGTGTTTTTTTCTGAATATTTTTGTCATGTTATGAACTTTTGCCCTATGCTTTGAATACAGATATTAATCATTGAAATTTTTTTGTTTATTTTTGTCCCAGAAAATAGAATTTTCAAACAAGAAAAAAAGTTACTTTTGAAAACATCCCAAGTATTTAATAGACATCACAGGAATTAAAAACTCTGTAGTAATGTAATCATCATTAGTATTTTCATCTTGCACCATCAGTGGAGTTTAAATTTTAAAACATTARTATTGCAGTAAAATGTTTGTGATGAGTCGTGAGATACAGTAAAAAGAAAAACAAAAGAAGCCCATGGTTCTACAATTTCTTCCTAAGGTTTTAGTCTGTCTTGCACCTAATGGAGGGATTTTCTGATGAGAATTTCTGTCTGAAATTACAGTCATACATTAAATTTCAGAGTAATTTGCAATCCAGAAGTTTCCTCTTTTTCCCAGCTTTCCCATATGGTAGGTGTGGCTTCTACAGTTACATCTAAACATGGGCTCACTCTTAGCTTTTTTTTTTTTTTTTTTCTTTCAAGAGATAGTTCTCTAAATAAAAATTTGTTTTTTTCCTGAGTTAAGTCAGTATAAATGCTAAAGTCAGTATAAATGTTAAAGTGATAGTCATATTTTTTCTTTTTTTTTAAATTTCAAGGTAAAAAGATGTGAGAAAAATCTGTCATCCAAAGAAATTTTTTCTTCTCAATATGAGAATCCTTGTGAATAATTAATGATTGTCAGGTGTTATAGATGTAAGTTAGCTACGAGCCTTTAACAGTCCAAGAGGTATTACTGTGATGAGAAGAACTGAGAAGAATCAAATGATTAGATAGTCATGGTAGTGAGCTTTACAACATCATTTATTTTTTATAAACATGTAGAAGCTTTGAATACTTATCAATTGCCACACTATACTTAAAAAATGTAACAAAAATGATCATTATGAATTAACATCATCAAATATAATTGTACATGAACATATTTACCGAAGCACTGCAAGTAAATGTCTCGTTTTAGCAGTTAATCACATGCTTTAAATGAGTCCATGATGCCTTTTTATGAACTCTTTAATGTGCATTAGCAAAGA
>NW_020454805.1:1710658-1752071 GCF_003342845.1 Nothoprocta perdicaria
GGACTTTTAAACAGAAATTAAACATTCAGTACTCTACAGAGATTTTCCTAGGCTTGATGCTGAACATTACAAAGAGTGCTTCAAAAGCTGTCAGAAAAGTGGGATGGGAAATTCAAAAGTTATGTGGAAAYAGCTCTAGGGTAACAATTCAGGAGACACCTCATAAAAGTACATGGAGGTTTTTCTCACATAGAAATTTGTAACTTCAATAGGTGATTATTATGCCATGTCTCTTTTTTTCAGTCTTTGTAATCCAGGTTTTACAATTGGAGAGGAGAAAGGATGATCTAACTTCCTACTGAAGAAATTCTTTCATCAGAAGAATGGCAGTTTGTATTTTTAATGGAAAATATTAAAAGAAACAAGTTCACTAGAATAAGTGAGAAAAAAAATCTATTAGTCTATTTTAAAAAGGATTAGACCTTGCAGCTAGCCCAGATGAATTTTCTGAGGGAGGACAGAGTTGTGCAGGAAGGGTTGGTGCCAATTCTAGATCTGGGACCATGGCAGTCACACTTACTTACCCTGGAGATGGTGAAGTCAATGAACTAGTGAAGGGACTGAAGGAGAAGAGATCATGTCATAGGAGGGAGGACAGCTAGGATTGATGGGGATTTGCAGAGGCCCTGTAGGTCTCTGCAAGAGACCTCCGTTTGCAGAGACCCTGTAGGAGAGACATTCAGTAGCTGTGGTCGAGTAAAGGAAATGGACACTCATGACTATCAAGACGGAATATGTTGACTTCTGGAGGAAAGTAGACTTTCTCCACCTTCATGAGTATGTGCAGAAGAATGCTTAGGGCCCTGCCGTTAGACATCTGCTGGAAAGGTATCCAAATCGTCAAACCTCATCCAGATTATGGAGCCAGTGTTAAAGAGAGAAAGGGTAATAGCAATCTCCCTCTAAGGGGGGAATGTAGAAAGATAACTGTGAAAGATATTCCAACCAGTCTTATTGTTTTGAAAGGTCTATTATTCATCTGGSACCCAAACCTGAAAACTGTGAAATCTTTCATGAAGCATGTTGAGAGAATGCCTTCTCTCAACTTCTACAGGCTTCCTCTAGAGTACCGTGTCAAGATTTGGTCTCTTCCTCTTTAACAGAGATTCACTAAAAAACTGGAAAAAAGTCCAAAGAGGTGGTCAGATGGCCAGAGRATAACACACAAGAAGAGAGGCTGAAGGATCCGGTTTGTTCAGCCTCAAAAAGAGAAGTCTGAGGAATACCTAACTTCTTTCATCTCCCTTATGGGTGGTTATAGAGAAGACAGAGTCTGACTCTGCTCTGAGATGCACAGCCAAAGGATAACAGCAAAGTCCGTCAACTGGAACAAAAGAAATTTTGACTTGATATAAGGAAAAAAAAATAAAAACAAAAATAAAAATAAAATATAAAAGAAAGGGTGGATAAGCACGGGAACACATTGCCCAGAAACACTATGGGATCTGCAGCTTTGGAGATATTTGAAAGTTGACTGGGCAATTCTCTGAGCAACTTCATTGAACTTTGAAGCTAAACTTGCTTCAGATGGAGGGTTGGACWMGGTGACCTCTACAGGACTTTTCCAACAAAAATTATTTGGTGATTCTATATAGAATATACATTAAAACACAGGTGGAAATGGGGGCTAAATTACATGCTTCTCCAAAGTGGAACAAAGATGACAGGAACAAAGAACTGTACTCAAATTAGAAGGACAGAGGTTTTTGCATCTGTATCTTTCTCTACCTTGCTAGCAAATATATAGCCATGTGTAAGAGAGAATCCTCTTATGCATGAAAKCTTCAAATAATGTATATTATTAAAAAACTAATACAAAGAAGCCATATGTAAGTGAATGATTCACAAGATTCAGGCTCCTGTTCCTTGTTTCTATCAAATCTGATTTATGAAAAATAAACAGTGGATACAAAGCCATCCTAGCTGTCAGTGGTCCTAGTGAGGCAGTAAATATCATGAATTTCAAACTGTTTAAAAATCTTTCAAAACTGCTCAGCATGCAACTGCTTTTATAGTTACATGAGCCTTTAAAATGCACATTTCCTGAAAGGCAAGCAAGTGGGAATAATTACTATTCATTTTTTCCCCTCGGCTTAGAGAGTTAAATTGCACTCAACAGTTATTTTTCCCTAGTGCATGATACAGCAGAAATCCTTCCAGAGCGAATGCACTGCAATCACAGAGTTGGCTTCCACAGCAGAAACACTAAAAGAAGTAATACAGATTAATGAATGGATGATGTAGATACACTTTGTCAGCACTGTTTGCTACAGGGATCTCCTTAAGCTCTGGAAATGAAGACTTCCTCTGGAAGGTTTGTTTGCTTAGACTGTGGTAGGTAAAAACTATCCATCCTTTTAAGGACTAGTTTTCTCTCCACTCTACTGGCTTCAGAAAGTTCATGTTTTCTTTTCTAACATGAAAAGACTGGACACTGCAAATAGTAAGTGTCAAAAGACTTTATCACTGTCAGCAAGAAGTTTGTAATGTTTTCTCAAGAATCAACCCACGCATTCATCTGTCTTTAATAAAATCAGATCTGCTTGGCATATTAACTGATTTGTTGTGCCTGCCTTGGAGTAAGTATCGTTTGTTGTTGTTTTTCTTCTATGGGAGGGACTCCAAGATTTATGGGTGTGCTGAGAAAACATGGGAGGAATTTGCCTGGAGGGCTGATGGGTCTCTGTGGAGTGAAAAATGYACTCAATGAAATGCATTTATACATACTGTCCTTGGCCTGAAATGTTGCTTTCCAAGTGTAAGCCTCACCCGATCTCTTGAGAAACAACTTATTTAGTAGTTTTCCTCTCTATGTGATTTGTTAATTTATGGGAACAGAAACGTTGAGGCTTGTTGCAGAAATACGAGGGAAAGATATTGAAGTTGTGGGAAGATATTGAAGTTATGAAACCCAAGTATTCACACTGTGAAATACATAAAGGTCCAGATTTTAAGTGATTCATTACAAAATGGTACTTCAACTTTTTTTATAATAAATTCTCAAGAAATTTAAAAATAAAGTGGCAGTTTGCAAAAGCTTAGAATAAGCAGAYACAAGAAATTTTCTTTATAGAAACCACCGATAATATAGTAAAGAAGAAACAGACAGACTCCATCACAAAGAAATGATTTAAGAAATAATTAACTTAAATAATTACATCATTTATGTACAAACATTAAGCATACACTTGGCTAATTTCATTTCTCTGGCTGAACTATGAAGAGAATTTTTATTTTTCTAGGTGAAAGATGGAAAGCTTGTATTTTTGTTCTTACTATGCCCTCAGCTTGCTTTCTAATCTAAGTAACCTAGTAATTAGGACAGTCATTTAAGCCCTATYGATATAAATTCAAAACTCTTCTGTCACACAAAGTACCAGTGATTTAACCTTTGAGCTCCCAAGCTTCTATGCTAGTAACTTGATTTCCATTTTTCCTCTTAAATATCCTCTCATTGCATAATATGATGACTTTCACTAGACAAAGAAAGCTAATAAGATCATTAATTGCCCCATATTTTTCMCCATATGGCTTTGTATCAGACCTCTACTGTTTAGTTAAGTGCTGCAGTCACTAGAATTGTATGTAAAGTGAAGATACTATCACCCTCTTCACTTTTGATAAAGGCACCTTCTAGTCTAGGAGTGCTCTGGTTTCAGGACAGATAAAAGTAGCTAAAGGTCATTCTTAGATATGAAGCAAATAGCTGCTGTCCATAGCTGCATCAAACTGTAAGGTTTCTTAGCGTTAAACCATCAGTTCCTAGTAAATTTTACTGGCAGTTGCTTGGGCAAGTTGGGAATATTGATGTTTGCTGGACTGTGCAGATTGTACCTGTTATAGGTACAATATGATAGAAGTTAGTAGCAAAAGTACGCTAAGGATTTAGAAGGTTTGAGTTCCTTGTAGGATAGTTAGAAAGTTTGGGATCATGCACARTGAACTGGGGATCAGGTCAAGCACACATCTGAAGGGTTCATTCTAGTCCTGGCTGTGTTACAATACTGCTTAAAATGCTTRATAGCACATCGCACATATGCTGTGAACACAGTGTAGGCTAAGTATTATAACAAATTCTATATGATTTACCAAAGAAAAACAAATTAAATTGGGACATTAGTTACAACTGCTCTCCCACTTAAATTAGTCTTTTTTAATCCTTGTTTCTTCTTTTRTTCTTTCCTTTTTAAATATACAGGTGGATATCTACCTGCATGTTTCCTCCTATCCACTCTTCAGCTGTAAAACTGCTGTCTAATACTGTAGCTTTAATTTACTGTATTGCAGGCCATGCTATAATTAGACAACATATAGGGCAAACTCATAAACTACAAACTCCCTCAGTACATATTTTTTGATTAAATCCATCCTTTAAAAATACATGAGCTATTGACCAAAACCATTCAAGAACTATTTCCACTAGAAMTACTGCTAAATAACTAAGTTTGGAAAAAATCATGTAAAACAAAAGCTAGATTGTTGTGAAGAAAGGGTTTAGTTATTTGTTAATCGAGACTGATATTTGGTGTTGATTGAAAGACAAATCTTTAAATCTAAGTGATATGTAAGATATTTCAAGAAGTGAGTTGCACAGTGACCCATCAGTTTTGTGTTCACAAAAAATCAGGAAGAGCAGAAAGAAGTGTTCAGATTGTATCTTAAGCCTGTTTACAGCAATTTCATTAGTGATCTCCTATTTTAAGTCAAATGCTGGGTAAAGTTCTGCTGTGCACATTCCTGTGAAACAATTCTTTGCATTTTCAACAGTGGACGTGCAAAGAGAAAGCACTCTCAGATGCTTCTGAGAAATTGCATGTAGACAAATCTGTGTAAGARCTAGCAACAGCTATAGATCCTTTATCTTTGTGCAAAATGCAGCAATATATGACACATAAAATTTCTATACCTGCTCATGCAGAAGAGGATGGTTACAGAATCTCTTGAGATGGCTACAGGATGTGTTCATCCACACATCTTCAAACCTGACTGGCATCTGTCAGAGTGACCTTCTAGGAGTATCCTACAGGAGTTACAAAATGTAGGGAAGCAGATAGATGTTTCATGAAGAGCAAATCCATATATTTTTGRTTTGCTTGTCCATAAATGCTTGTAGGTCAGCTACAAGCTGACCCAAGCTGACCCAAGCTGAACTGCACCCAATACTCCAGATACGGCCTCATCGGAKCTAAGTAGAAGGCCAGGATCCCATTGACCTTAACCTGCTGGCAACACTCCTCCTGATGCAGCCAGGATCCCATTTCCCTTCTTGGCCAAGAAGGTACTGCTGCCTCGTGGTTCACTTGTACTCAACCAGGACTCCCACCTCCCTCTCTGCGTAGCTGCTCTCCAGCAAAGAGCACCTTGTTGCACATGCTGATTATTTTACTCCTCATCTATTTAGAAAATCTGTGCTAAAACTCGTTATTGCTAAAGTGTAATTTCCTTGGAAGTCTGACACAATACTAGTTATATGAACAGTTATGCTAGAAAGTCAAACAGTATGCCCATGATGTTTTTAGTTGAGTCCATGCCTTGTGCCCCTAAGATTTCTTTCCAAAAAGTGCCGCAGAGATGCATACAAAGAGTCAGACTATGGCCAGAGAAATTCTTATATAACATAACATAACATAACATAACATAACATAACATAACATAACATAACATAACATAACATGGAATAATCCCACCCATCAAGCCCTGTGAAAAGCTTGAATGTTTGACCAAAATACTCTGCAAAAAAAAGATGTTCAGTTTTGATATGAAGCAGTTGAGTTCCACGACTTCCCTTATGTTTCCTTATCTCTTTCACAGAACCTTTAGCAGAAGAAGAGAAACAGGAGTGTGTGTGGAAATCAGATTTATCAAGAGCTAAAATGGAGTTTGAATGGATGATTAATTTCCTAAGGTGAAGGGATATTAATTTCTTTCACTACAAGACTCAATATAGAGTCAAAGCCAAAATTTGCAAATGCCTTTATGAATCTTGTGGTTATGAATCTTTTCAGAACACAATAAATCCMCTCACCAGTTCCATAAAGCAAGACACATCAACATGTCATGGATGTGCCAAATTCAAAAATCATCCAAGTTAATAGGAAGATATTAACTGATTTTCACAAACTTTGAATCAATCATTGGTCTTTGAAGTGGCTACTATACATATAAATCTATAAGAGAGCTAGCACATTTTTCAGGGACACACAGAGACGGGAGGGTGGAGACGACTCTCTTTATGGCCTGCACCTTTGCAATTGAGTATGCCAGTGCAAGCACTATAAAAAATGGTTCATTAGCAGACATCCTTTCACATGMAGGAGATTAGGAGCAGGTAGGAGTTTATATAGTTTATATATCAAATCTTCTCTATTTCACAGTCTCAGGAGGTAAAGAAATTCACTTTGGGTAATATTCCTATGAAAGGGAATATTTTTAGAGAATATTTCACAGGTTTCACATTTGCATGATTTCTTTTTTCTTTTTTTTTTAACAAACTTGTTCTTCATATTGTTCATGAATGTTTAGAAAAGAAGTAAGATCCAACCAGTCTGACATTTAAAATCAAATGTCTCAAGGTAAGCATATGAACAGCTGTCAGTAAGAATTAGCAAGAGCCAGCATTTGAGACGAGGCTGGTATTTGACAGCGTTCATGAATACTACATTTCACACTGAAGATGTTAACTTTTTCAAACTTTAGGTGTCCCTTTTCTTGAAGAAATGTTTGGCCTTGCTCACCCTTCAAATGTTTTGGAGTGGTACAATATTTTATACATGACAAGCACAAGAGAAGAACCCTATTATCATTCTCCCATGTACATGGTATAACATGAATTAATGTAAGGAGGGAAATACTCATCCATTCCATGAGGACTTCTGAAAAATTTGCAACTGTAATTCCCTGGCTGTCATTTATTACTGACATTGAGAACATTTTTTTTATGTGCTTCTGAAAAAGCTTTCCAACCCCTCTGAAGTTTATGAATTGCTTGCAAATTTGCAGATGATAAAGTTGTATTTTCTATAGCTTGCAGGGCTCATGCTAAGCTCTGTATTTTTGGAACTAAATTTCCTTCCATTTAAATTGCCTTACATGGAAATTCAGATTTACCCACAATGTTTTACATGTTCAATGATGTTTTACTGACTCTATTATTGCATTGAGCCATTTGGTTAGTGTGTATTTATGTAGCTTGCAGATAACACAATACCAGAGGGGGAAATCCTTTGTAATTTCCAGTTCCTGTTGTAAGAACAAATATTGTGTGGATCTCTAACATAGCCTACTGCTAAAATATATGAGAAGGCTAGTCAGATCACTTTATAATTACTATATCCACTGTAGTATCTAACTCCACAGAGCATCTTTAAACAATTTTTCACTTACTCAAAGAGAAATTGAAGGCCATCTTAATTTTCCTCTGGTTGCTTAGTAGTCTATAGACTTGAGCTCATTCCAGAGGAGCTGCTGAAACAAGTCRAAAAGAACAAGGCTACAGACTCTACAGTATTCACTGTTTCATATTAATTTATGCTGAACTTATACTATGACAAATAAATGAATATTTTAGAAAACGGATGTGCAAAATGCTGGTTAACTCCAATCTGTTAAAATATTGTAGCTATAGGGGTTGTTTTACATAGTTTTAGCAGAATATATTGTGTGAAACATCACAGCAGGATGCAGTGATAAAAATATTTTTATGTCACAGTAAATAAATGCAAATTATTGTCCTTCAAAGGGGTGGATTTCAGGATTAAGAATGTAATAAAAAGTTTCCAGTTGGAAAGAGAAGACTTATGAGGATTTATGTTTTCCAAAGCAACATATTAAGGTGGCAAAAATAACACATTGAAACATTTCTTACATTCAGGATAGTACTTCTGGTCTCAACCCACATGAGGAAGACATACCTTGTGCTAGCTTAACCATGGAGGACCCATTCCCTAGTGCTGAAGACAAGTGAATGTCTTTACTTGCCAAGTGAAGTCAAGTGAAGCCAAGATTACTTGGCTATATAAAGCTATATAAAGCTATATAAAGCCAAGTAATCTTCCCAAAAATAGGATATCCTTCTCCTAAATGAGTGTTGAGCATTAGGCTCTGCCAGTCCACTCTGTGGAGCATACCAATTATTCCACACAAAAACTATGTGGTGAATGTGCTGTTAACTTGTCAGTATGGATGATCATCAGTCTTCTGGGGATAGGGATAAACTCTATTTAGAGGAACTCTTCAGTCAGAAATGCAGTATAAATGATATTTAATGAGTATCTGCCTAGGTGTACAAGTATGCTTTTGTAGCTATTAGTCATGCAAATGAGAGAAAAATAAAAGGTAAATCTCTGAATCTCAGGGTCTTTCTTTACCATTCTTCTCCCCTTTATATTTTCTTGTTTCCTAAGCAGTGAAGCACTTGACAGCTTTCCTRAATTTTTGATAGACAGAAAATAGAGAATTACATTATTCCTTACTCTTTTCCAAAAGAATATTAGAGACTGGTACTTTGGCACCAATCTGTGCATTTTTTTCACTCAGATCTTGCAGGAGCAAAGAACTTGCACACATCGCAAAGCAGACACATCCCAAAGTATTTCTAAGTCAGTCTTTTCTTGTTAGTGTATTGCTCTTCACATCCACTTGCTCTTCGATTTTTTTATTCTTYCTTATGCTGATACAATTTCTGCCAGATGAAATTTTCTATTGAAATTGAATTTTTCTCACTTCTATAATTTCTCACTATTGAGCTTTTATTATTCTCACTGACAGCTATACATTGCTGCTACAAAACACCTGCAATTTCAATTGGAAAGGCTGGGAAACGTGTGTCTAAGGAGGTGTGAGGGAACAGCACCTTAGTGATCATATCAAAGCAAAGAGACCATGCCAGTGTTATTTTACATGAATTTTATTTTTGTGTGTTATTTAGAAGAAATTAACATTCTGATCCAGGAGCACGAAAGCAGGAATGTGTCTTGGTAAAACCCAGTGTCTACTAGTTGGCTCAGCTTAGCTAATACATTGAGGTGTACATCTGTCATTAGCCTGACTAATTCACATCCTTAGAATTAAGATTGAAATACATTGTTGAAATGTGATCTGGATTATTCTGCTGAATAAGTCTGTTGTGACAGGTCATTCACAGAAAATCTGTATTACACAGCTTAAAAAAAAAAGTTCATTTTCAGAACATTTAATGGATGTCTGTGCTTAGTTGAGAAATATAGTCTGCAGCTTCTTCAAAATAAAACATCATTAGAGGCTAAACTTTTAACTTTATATTGTCCACTGAAACTCTGTTTTTAATGTTTCTAATGGGTGTKATTTCTTGACACCACAAATTAAGATATTCTTGCTTCTCTCTGCTAGCCAGCTCTGCCCATTACTTTCCTACTTCCATACAAGTTTGCTGCTGTCAGCAGTGTTATAACAAAGATTTTGGGAAAGGAGGATACTGTACATAGAATCACTAAAACCTATGAATTCAACTTGCAGAAAGAATAAGAGAGGATGACAAGGACTGTATTAAGGTACCTTTGCTACAAAAGCTGATATCTCTTGAAGCTATACTCCCACGCAGATAAATAAGAAAACATGCATACATTGCTCAGATAATGCTTCAAGGCTTGCTAATGATAACTACCACTTTGAAGAACCTTTGTGGCAGAAGAAAAGCCAGATTTCCTGATTAGTTAACTCTGTGRAAAAAAAAGGAGAAAGGGGAAAAGTCTCCTAGACTTTCTCTGAGAAGAAGAAAAAGCTTGTGAAATCTCTTCTACTTCCCATTCCTTTTCTGAGAGTTTGTCTTTTTTAAGGTCATATCCTCTCAAATTATGTTGAAAGATATAAAGAAATATTCTTACAAAAGCACTTTCTAAATAAACCGTGTTATTTTTTCCCCTGTGAGAATTGACACACTTACACATTTCCAACAGGAAAATGAAATGAATTGAAAACATGTTTTCCTACTTGCAACATAGGCATAATTTCTACCATAATTTTTGATAAGGATATACATCAGTGCATATTTGAGATCATTGCAGCTTCAAATATTTAAGTAACCCTCTGGGAAAGGTCATGGTTTTCCAAAATACAAACCCAGAACTCCCTCTCATGCACACAGATTCAATAGTAAACACTGTTCAATTGCTGCTTGGGGTTCCCTCTGCCCCTTCATTTAACAATTTACAAGAAACTAAATAGCCTCATAGATGTAATGGAGGGATTTATGTTCTTCCAGTTTGCCACAGTCATATGACTTACAATGAGAAGTGAAATTTTAGCAAGTCTCCAACTTGCAGAGTGCCAAGACTTCTGCAGTTGCCGGCCTCATCCTGAGCATTGCTGGCTGCTATGGAAGCAGCACAGATGTTTGASAGGCTGGGATATGCTAGGGAGATTATTTATTGTTTGATACAGATGTAATGGGGCTGTCATGCAAACATATACCAAGTACAATTCCTTTGGGATTCAATACTCTTGTATCCTTTGTTTTTTGGAAGCTATAAGGATTGTGACTTTGCCTGCTTCCYATGAAGATGTGCATGAAGAAGATGTGCATTTTGTACATCTGATCCATTTCCTTTATTGTTGTCACTGCTTCATACCCTTCTTTGGGATATTTACCAATCAATATTTCTCTGCAGGCCTGGCATATTTGCCAATAGAAGGTAAGAGACAGGAAGGACAGATGATGCAGGTAGCCAGCCAGTAGATTCTGCTCRACAGCTGTGCTGAAAAGGACACTGACTCACTGGTGGCCACTGTGCAAGGTGAGATCTGCCCATCATCTGCACTTGGAGCTGGCTCAGATCAGATGCTGCAGTATCTTGGCACCGGACAGATCAAGCACACATTAGCCATTGTACCAAGGCATTTTTCAATCCATTGCAGAGGTTAGAACTTGGATGGGACCACATTTATTACATTCTAATCCTATGGCAAGTATTCCAAATTCAATTCTTCTTAGAAGAGGAATGAAGATGGCTTGAGTTTGATAAAGAATATTTCTTAAAAATCTCCAACTATAAAAAGCAGTCACTTTCTTAGTATCATATTGATTTCCTTTCATAAATTAAAATAACTCTATTTTGTCTAGGTATGAGAGTATTAAAACTATTTTCTTTAAAGATCTATGGCATATCCTTTTGCCAAATCTATAAAAGCTCAAAAATAAAGCTGTATTTTACTTTTGGTTCTTTTATCGAGAATTTGTCTGTTTGTAATTTAGGATAGGAATCATCTCATTCAACTTCAATTATCTAAAAATTGTCTGTTTAGGTTAAGACTTCTCTTAGAGTTGCTGTAGTGAACTCTTTCTCAACTGGAAACAAAATAGAACATTTCTTGAATTTGATCCCATTATTTTGGATGCTTATGGATAGATATAATAATGGTTCCAAGGATGAAGAAAAAAGTTAAATCTGGGGCTATGACCAGGTAAAATATTTTATATACAATCAGTAATTCATTTCTACCAGTTCTTTTTCTGCCTACTGAATGATGGCCCATTATTTAGTTTCAAAATAGTTGCTTCTTCAGAATGAGGGTSATTTACAGCCAGCAGATTCCCGTTGGAGAACCTATCACATAATGAGATTTCATGAGGAATCATTCACATAATAACCTGGTATATGGCCAGAACAGTGGGAATCTTTGGTTCTTGTTGAAAACTGGATTGGATTTCTTGGTAGTTTTTCTTTCTGGCTTTCAGAAAGGACTTCCCGCAGAACTGAAATCTGGAATGGCTTCAGCTCTCAGCATCTAAATGCTTTCCAAAATAAAAAGGGCATCTGTTCACAGCATATCCTATTTATTTATTTATTTATTTATTTATTTATTTATTTATTTATTTATTTATTTATTTATTAACCTTTTGCAACATTGAGATGTTACTTCTTCATGGAATATATTTTTTGGTATTGTGAAACATCATGTGACTTCAAAAACAAAACAAAACAWAAAAAAGCAAACAAATCCCGGCTGGACTGAAACTGTGAAAGTCTGGCAAGTAAAGTATATTTTCTGTATTTTCTCTTTCAGAAAATTATGATTCCATATAATATCACATCCTTGAGCAGATGTTATCTGTTTTCCTGTCTAGAACTTTAGACTGTAACCAACAGGACACAAAAAGCAGGCAGAGAAAAATGTGAGAAACCACAAGGCTTTCTTAGTATGTTTTAATATGTATAAAAAGACAAGAGAAGCCATATTTCTTCATCAGCTAAAATACTAGAAATAATGATTATTGAAAAGCAAATGTGATTTTTAATGACAATTGCTGAAAATATTTCCACTCTGAAAGAAATTATCGGAATATTTACTTTTTGTGTTCTCTATTTTATGTAATAGTCTTGCTGAGATGTATATATACTTTTTTTCTTCATTGTATCATATCTGTTATAGTTGATGATTACACTGTTTTTTCTGTGGTACAAATCAACTGTAGAGAATTCACAACTGAGTGCATATGCCTGTGTGCATGACTGYTTGTATCATACTCATTCATTTTTAACTATTTGTGTTAAGCCATCTTATTTTACAAGACAACTCATGTGCATGTTTCTGTATATAATATGTTGAAGGTGAAATGATGTCCAAGGCTTTCTTAGAAGACCAGTATTTGAAGAAATAAGGAAAAATATTARAAAATAATCTAAATATTTCATTTCAGAACACCTGAGTAGAGGCATAAAGAAAAAAGGATTGATTCTATGAAATGTTAACAAGGGGAGATAGTCCTAGTATTAAAAAGCTTACTAAAGAAGATTACTTAAAGAAGACTTAATGCTCAGCTGTTCTTCCTGAGAGAAGAGTACGAATACACAACTTTCAACTCTTCAAATGTTCTAATTATTAAGATTCAGGAAAATAACAATAAGAAAGATGTTTTTTGAATCTCTGTTTGGTGTTGTTGAGTGAATGATTATATATTCTGTCAAACCACCAGGTCTCTCTTTCTTATATTAAGGTCAACAATGTATTAACCAATAATAACAGCACCTTGTTCTCTCCAGTGAAAAGAGCATTTAAAGCACAAAAGCTGCAATAGAAGGAAGTGAAGAAATCACATTGAAAAGACACCTGTGGTCTGGTGATTCAAATATTTATTTAATAGGAAAGATCATAACAGTCAAATCTCTTAGTTGCTAGAATACAGAGAAATTTATAATTGTGTTCCCCTTCTCAAGACAATATCCAAAGCATTCTAGTGAGTTATTTACTCTCTGGTTTAATAAAAATGTAAATATTTTATGCAACTTCTACAGGAAGGACAAGGAAGTTTTCCTGTTGGAAGGAGACATGAGTCCACATCATTTCCACCAAAAGGGAATATGACTGTTTTAAAGGCAGAATATGCTTGTTTTTCTTGACCTAATACCATAATGAACATCTTCCCAGATACTTTCTCTAACTGATAAGTTCCCTCTGAATTCAAACAAAATTTACAGATGTTTTGAGAATAATCAAATAATATTTTGTTAAGTATTTTTATTGAAACATTCAACTTATTTTATCAAATAGTGAATTAAATACACCATGAAAAACTGTAGTAAGATTAGTAGACATCAGCCCTACATATTCTCCATGACTTCAGCTGATTATTTAAGAAGAAATTAAGACTTTTATACAAATAATACGCTGAACTGCTGAACTGAGACCTATGTTGTGTAATTTGGTAATTTGGTAATTTTTTTGTAATTTGACAATTTGTGTAAATGGTGATCCTGAAACACTCTCTGCAATCTTCCATAGTACTTTAGATCTTTTACTTTGGACAACAATTCAAAATTAGAAGTCTTTATATATTTTCCTATGGATTAATCTCAGATTTATCTAAAAATTATTCTAATTGAAACTTACTTAGCTGAAAGAAAACTTATCAGCTTTACTATTTCAGAGATACACATTGTCTACAAATCAAAAGATAATATGTTTTTTTTAGTTCAAACCTAACCCATGTTTGAGTAATCTGCTGCTACATTTAACATTATCTTGTCACTGTAATCGGAAGCCAGATTTCACAGTAAGAATGCATACGTGCATTCATCTCTCTTATATCATCTTTTTCTTCACTTAAAGACAGCTTAGAAATAATATTTGTTTTCAGTGATATTAACATTTCATGGCTCTGAGGGACCACTTGTTTGAAACGTGACCTCATGAGTCAGAAATAATGGGGAAAAATTGTAACATCAGGTAGTTTAAAAGCAATTTTTATCATGGAAATCAGCAGAAGTTATCCAAAATGCTATTTTATCCTGCATATTTTATTTTTAAATTCAAATTTTATCTGACATTTTTCTCCTTTTGAAGACAAAAACATTTGCTATATTGCTGGTCATCATATCTCCTATATATGTATATACTAACAAATACTATCTTATAATACTAACAAATGTTAATGCTATTATAAGTGTGGCTGAGATATGGATCAAAATCTTTAGAGTACAGAAAGCAAGATGTGAGATGCCGTGCACTGCCACTTACATAATCTTATGTTTATAGTTATGATCTTTCTTTTGAGTTTTTGAGTGCACAGCTGTGATTATTGTGTATTTTGATTTCCTCTCAATACTTTTCCAATGACTCCTTTAATGTTATAAATGTACTATATATTACTTTGTACTTTGGCATGCATTTTCATCTCTCATAACTTCTGTGTTAGCAGCAAGAATTACACAAATTACTCATTATGAGTATGAATAGAAGTGATTTTTCTTATAAATATCCTTTTCATTTTTATTTTTCTCTACTTTTTTATTTCTCTATCTCAATAAAATATTTTTATTAAGATATTAAGGATATTAAGGTTATATTAAGGTATGAAGGATAAAATTAAGGATAAAATATTTTTGTTAATATACTATATTTTATTGTATCATTTTCTCTTAAAAAGGGATCTGAATGAAACTTATCTGAGTACATTGATTACTTTTATAGTAATGATTTTATAAAATACTGTTTTAATATTCTGTGATATAAACCTATAATATAAAAATTCAGTTAAATCTTGATTAGAACTTTAACTTTCCACACGCTTGAAATGRTGTATTACTTTTACAATATAAAAGTCTAAATATGCTATATTCCATTTTGGTTCTATTCAGGTCTATTTTCATTATCTGTTTCACTTTCATGAATACTCACTGTGCTTTATTCTGAAATTTAATCTTTCTCCTTGTTTTAGATTCAAGAACTGTTTCATGAGCTGTTACACTAAAAAAAAAAAAAAAAAAAAAAAAAAGAAAAGAAAAAAAAAAAGAAAGATACTTCCTAACTCTCAGAAGTCAAAATAAGCTCCAGAAATGTTCATTCCATCACTGAGAACTACTCTGTTTGCTTTGGAACTGCAAAACCTCCTCTGAAATGAATAGGTTCGCTATCATCTCCTGCTAAAAGTCAACAGGAATTTTGTCCTGAATTTCAGTAGGTGCATGAAAGAGTACTGGGTGAAGAGGTCACAGTGAATTACGTTTCAGACTCCCTCCATTTTCAGGGAGATGAAGGCAGAGTATGTGAATTTAGGTCAGAAGTCTTTAGTATTTCTATCAGGCAGGCTTGTAAGCCTACACACCTCAGCAAGACAGGGTGCTCAGTCAGTACTAGAAATCTTTTCCCTTTTATGTGTTGTGATATATTTCAGCCATTGTTTAATAGCAGAATGAAGCTGCCATTTTAATTCAATTTCCACTCTGTATGAAACCAGTTTCACTTGCTGAAAAATACAGTGCCCTTTTTTTTCCTTAAAAGAGCGTTGATGATTTCTTCTAATCTTTAATAATTTTTTTAATAATCAGGTGAAATAGATAGGGAGAGTCAAATGTCATTTAAATTAAGAAATCCTAATAGAAACATTCAATAAATTCATCATCATCATCATCATCATCATCATCTGATTAGCCCTAATAGCAGTAATAGCAATAATAGTGAAATATGATCCAAAAGTAGAATGCACCAAAGGAAGGTCCTTAAACTGAAGGGCTCATTCTCTCTCTCCCTTTCCATTTTATATCTTATGTATTCCATTTAAGCAGTATGACAGAATGATTTTTTAGTGTTCTTGAAGGATATAGTGAGAATCTGGATTTAATCATTGAATTATAAACAATGAAGTAATTGTGCTTTCCCAAGGGAAAATAACAAWACTTGATTATTAGATTTATTGTGAGATCCCTTGATGAAATTCCTAGTTCATTAAAATAAGTAGACTCTTTTCTGTTGACTTCAATAGAGCCATAGAGTTTCAGTGCACATCCTCAGTTTATAATTCAGCATGTCTCCTCTGAGTTCATTGATTCTGAGCCAAATCACACTTGCTGAAGTTCCCAGGCACTATTTTTAAAATACCTTCTAAATGCAAAACATGAAAATATCACAGAGAAGGTTAGAGTTGCTCACATTTTTTCACACGTCTATGACATTACTTTCTAAGGCATATATCATCCTCACAGACATAAACAGAAGATGTACTTAATTACTCTCAGGTAGATGAAACTACTTTACACTGTGTTTCATCAGTACCAGCTATTTAAGAATGGTTGGACTTGACTGTTTTGTGGAAGTCCACCCAGGAAAACCCAGGAGATGATAGAAAAAGCACTGTTTGCACCAGATACATGACCCTTGTAGCTGCTAATCTGAACTGAATAGTAACTGCAGACATTAGGGCATACCATAATACTATAGTTAGTCTTCATACAAAAATTAAAACCAATATCTTGACTGGATGTAATCCTACTTGCTGTTGCTTATTAAAGAGAAGTTGGGATATACTAGCTGCTTTGGCTGAATTTCTGTATGAATAGCTTTATTCTTACTACTTAATAAATTCTCCTATATATTAATGAATATAAGAGTATATGAATATATGTAATGAATATAGTTCATTGCTTCTCACACTAGAAATGTTCTGGATGATAGCTAYGGTATGTTGTCATATGAAAAGCTCGGGTAAGTTCCTGGGTATTCGTTTTTTCTGCTTTTGTGTTTGTTTAAGTCTCCTCACCTCTCCCAGTTTTTAACTTCCTGATGAACTCTTGCTGGCAGCCTCTTCACTTCCAGCTGGCAGATCAAACAAACACCTTTGAGAACTGATGCTAATGTGCAAGTAGATCAGAAGATGTGCATGTTATGTAGAAATTCAGCCAACTTCTCTCCATTTTTTTCCCGTACTCCCAGATGCTGACTAAAACTGAATTCCTAAGAAAGGTTGGACAGGTAATCCAACTTGAATCTCTCATATGGCAACAGCCTAGAATATTCTGTGCCAAATAATCTGTTGTTGTAATCCATTGTAATCTGTTTTCCCTGCATACTTGATTTTGCAAACTGGTCTATCCTTGATTATAGAAATCACTGTTCTTTTCTCCTTTTCCCTATCGCTCTCTCTCTTAGTGGACAAATGCTTAATTTAGAAGATATTAGCTTTAATTAAAAAAAAAAAAAAAAAAAGAAAGTAAAGATGGAAGATGATCTGCCACTCTGGTACGTGTCAATTTGCTTTAAAAAATAATGTTTTCTAATTTTCTAACAGGCCTTCCTGAATAGCAAGATAAAACTAACTCTCCATTGACCGCTGCAGAATAAATCCGTGTCATTGTTCTGGCCTTTATGGAAGTTAGGTCAGAAAGAATATACTTGGGGTCAGTACACTTGATGGTTACAATTTTCCTAAGAAATGTGCTTTATCCCATGTCGTCCTAGGGCTAGCTTGTCTGAAAGAACTTCATTCAGGAGATAGGACACGTACAAGACAAAATTAAAGTTGCCTGAGCAATGGTTAACATAACTAGAGTTCAAARTAAATAATCTGTACACCAAATGAGCTGAATCTTGTTGAAATGCAATCTTGTCATCTAAGTAATACAATTTTAATGTGACTTTTTTATAAGCCTATTAGCGATACATCCTGCTGAATTGTATGAATCTGTACTCAAGGAGAAAAATATAAGAGACCATTCAATCACTATATCCATCTAGTAAAGCACTCTTTTTAATGTACATTTAAAAAAACAATGATTTGAACTGTTTCATTTTCTCTGGAGAGACTGATGTGTCTGTATTTCTTATGAGTAAGAAAATGTTCTGGCTGCAGGAAGTAGATATACCTCTCTTCAAGAGGAGTGGTTTTTTTCAGTGCAGTTCCTCTCTGGGATGCTCAGCAATTTGACCTGCTCTGTGTTGTTTTCTCTGCGACATTTTGCCAGCTTCATGTGTTTTCATTTCACAGCTAATGTCTTTCAATGTTCTTTTTTTTATTGGAAGTAGTGCAGTACTAATGAACCAGTGTTCAAGCCAAGAGACAATGAAACATAGTTCTATCTTTGCAGAATCAACGATATAGGCCAAACAGCGATTTACTTAAAATGTACTGTTAATGGAAAAGATTAGTTTTTCAAATAACAAATGGCAAAATATTCACCATGGTGTAATTAGCAGTGGACATTTATAAACCTCTTCTCAGATCTGATTGACATATATGTTTTGAAAAGTATTTAATAGATACATTTTATAAGAAAAAAATGATTTATCTTTCTAATTCAAAAGAAGAGCTTTTGACTCAAAAGTTATGTCACCAATTAGTTAGGAATTCAAGGAAACGTTGATACATAGGGTAATCAGAGTTGTTATTTGACCATTGCTAATAGGAGAGGTGTGCCCTTGGTCCTCCCTGTTTATTATGATCTTGTTTCATTCTCTTTTTTTCCGCAACGTCTGTAATTCACTGCTCATTAATCACTACTCCAAGTCTGCCTAAATTGTACTGCAAATACAGGCAGCTACTGAAGCATAACTATTCTATAAGTGTACATAAACCCAGACTATCACAAGAGACAAACATGCTAATTGGAAAGGGCTCAGAGATCCCAAAAATTGTTTGGTAAAAGGAAGAAAAAAGGGAAGGAGAGCTGAGGATGGGGATACTGAATATGAGGACTGCTGTCACTGAGAATTTCTCTAATAAGAGTCTATTTCTCTGCAGCCTATCTGAAACCCCAAACAGATTAACATTAAGATGATATCATTATAGCATAGTTTAATGCTTGTAGAAATTTCTCAGCAACTCTGGAAGACATATTACAGAGTCACTCTTTGAGATTAATCAGGCTAGACAGTATGCTGAGCTAATGCAGATATTCTGTTTCAAGGAATCCAAGCTAGTCTCGAGCTATTTCTGCTCCAGCTAGCATAGCTCTCTATGTGTTGACTTACCCGTAAGAGCATCCTCAGAAAAGAAAATATTCTATTTACTAGGAATTAGTGCATTACATTGATCAATGGACTASAGGAAATGGCTTCAAACTGAAGCATTGGAAGTTCCACAGGAACTTAAGGAAGCATTTCTTCACTGTGAGGGTGACAAAGCACTGGAACAGGCTGCCCAGAGAGGTTGTGGAGTCTCCTTCTTTGGAGATCTTTAAAAGCTGCTTGGATGCAGCCCTGTGCCACGTGCTCTAGGTGACCCTGTGTGAGCAGAGGGGTTGGACTCGATGACCTCTGAGGTCCCTTCCAACCTTCGGCATTCTATGATTCTATGATTCTATGATTCTATGATTCTATGATTCTGTGATTCCCAGATGAAAAGAAAAATCAAGCAACAAATGACAGAAATGTGGAACAAATATTTAAAATAAGGGTGCTGTAGGGAGCTCACTGCCAATCTACACAGACCTTTGATTGATTCTCTTCGGTAGCTCTGCAACAGAAGAAACGAGCAAAACTAAAAAGAAAAACATGGGTTGGCAGAAGGAGACCAGCTATTAATATCTTTTAGAAAAATACACTGGGAGAGAGAACATGTTTTCTCTCTGAAGCTCTGACGTGTTGTGAGATAGAAGAATAACAGTTGGGCTGCCACTTATGAGTAAAAGGACTGCTATTTTATTCTCTATTTCTTCACTTCAGCAAGCAAAAAGGCCAGCCAGGATATCTCACTGATGTTAGGGTCTGTAAAAGGAACTTGCATATCACACAAGAAGGGAAAGGGAGAAAGTGGAAGGGAGTCTACTTTCAGTGTGTATGAAACACGTAAATACTATCAAGATCTGCTATCAAAATAAACTTTTCATGTTATGATTCCATGGTGAATGGAGTATGCGGTATTTGTGTTGGAAGTGACAGGACAGTCATGTTGTGTTCTTCAGTCTGCGTTATTATATTAAACTATTTTTGGTATGTTATTAAAGGTACATTTGAGCGTCTTCATAGGAGAATACAAAAGTACATTGCATATTTTCTCTTTGCAAAGAAATGTTAGTCTAGTGTGTTTGCAACTAAATGGATTGAAATCATTTTCAAGGGTCTATTGGCTTAATTCCTTATTTGTCCAGGTGATCCCGTGTCTTTCTGTCATATATTAGTACTAGATGTTATATAAACAATCATTTTCTTTTTTAAAACCTTTTTCTTTGGTAATAGTCTTTCCAAATTATTTGAGATCATGCTACCAGCAAGTGAGTCAATCTTGATAGTCCTCTTTAATAAAAAGAGAGGATTTCTCAATATAATCCAGATGACAAAGAAAATAAAATGCAGAAGATTGTATAGTTTTATGGGGAGAGTACCTGATTTTGTTTAATTCTTTTTCTGAGGATGAGGAATGGAAGCCAGGACAGGTCAAATCCTGGTTTTCAACTTCGCGATCATCACTATCATAGATCATTTAGACAGATCATTTTCACTTGGAAGATATGTCCACTTATGATAAAAATAAAGCTCTTTTTTTTCTTTCTTATTTTTCTTTTCTTTTTTTTTTTTTTTTTCTTTCTTCCAGGAATATAATATAAAAATTAGTTGGTTGTGGGTTTTTTTGTTTGTTTGTTTGTTTGTTTGTTTGTGTGCCTGTGTGTTTGCTGTACATTTAGTTTTTGGAAAAAAAATTCAGATCCAGAAAGGAAATTTTGGACACAATTAAGGCTGAAAACTAGACTTACCAAATAGTCAAAAGACTGGAAAGTAGAAGCTGGAGAGGATTTCCTCAGCATTTTAAGAAATTTCCTGTTTACCACTCCCTGAACTATTTTGGTGTGGGCTACTCACTAACTGTATATTCCATCTTTATACTGATGCTAGAAGGTAAAATATTTTTATTACTAAAAATTCCCAGGATCTAAATGTTTGTCTTTGTGGCTTTTGTCTTGTATGTCTCACTTTCTTGTTCTGAAAAAGTATATATATTAAGTAGATGATGGTACATAAACTGAGAGCTTTGAAGCTTCAAATCTATTTAAAAACATCTTGTTATATCTTTAGCATAGAAACTTCAATTTTAGTGAGGCTTCAGGTAACCTTAGATGAAGATCTTTTTCAGTTTCATTTCACCTTTAACATATAGTGTAACTTGCCTCTAATGTGGAGAAAATATCCTTATAAAATCTAATTAATCTTTTAAAAAATACTTTCTACAAGATTAAAAATAAACTCTAATATTTAAATAAACAAAGCTCAAAGTTTCATCAGTCCTAACTCTTTTTAATATTATGCTATGTCAATACTAAAAGTAGTTGAATTCTAAGAGTGATTGTCTTGGGCTATATCAATTTTTCATTGGAGCAGACAGAGTTAAAACTTGCTTATCAACAGCAAACATGTTTCTGAGAAATTGTGAGAGTACATGAAAGACAGTAGAGATTTAGCAGAGAAGGAACAGGCTGAAATGTTACCGTATTTTTTTGTTACCTGCTTTTATCTATGAAAGAAATTAAATTGCATCCAAATCAGGCATTCAAGGAAAGCAGATGAGAAATTAGGAGGTTTGCAAAACAGCAGAAAATGATTGCTATAAGGCTATAGACTTTCAAAATTGCCAAGGTCTTTGGCCAGATTACACATTCCCAGGAGTTCTGGAGGAAGTGAGGGATGAAACTGGCAAAGCATTAGCAGCATTTTCACAAGTTCACTCAATTTTTATTCACTTCAAGAGCCAGAGATGGATCAGAAGACTGGGAAAATGGGTCACACAGCTTCTTTACTTCAAAAAGATGAATAAGAGGAAGGGGTACAGACATGATAAAGTTGGTTCAGTCTTTTTGATCGTGTTATAGGAAGAGACTGAAAAATGTTATCAAGGTCTGAAAAAAACCAGAAGAGACTTGAAGTACAGCACAGGCTAAAATGTCACTCTGCTTGTTCAGCACTGTTCAATTAAGGCCATCTCACATCCCTCCACAGGAAAGCATTTCTGTGTGCTTAAACATATTCGCATTGTTCAAGATGATACTACTGTGGTAGATAGGGAACATCAAAGAAGAATAATTTGTACACACCCTGCTAATTTTTCTACATCAAAATTGCATGTGCCTTAGAAGCTCCTTTGAGAGCATTCCACTGTGGAGTCCTGGAGAGACATAAAAACTAGAGACACACTATTGTAGTTCTTCAAATCAAGTTCTAAAAGGTTAAGTGTTAAAAGTATTCCACAAAATAGAAGACAAAAATAATCCCAAAATATACAATATCAGGATGTGCTCAGCTTTTTACAGTGATTTGTCTTAAGTCTGTCTGTTTTATCTCTTCATCTGTAGGCACTATAATCTACAAACAGTAAGGAACAGTAAGAGGAGCTCTGATGCACTCTCTCTATCTTTTGGAAGATAGATCTTTTTATACAAAATTCATGATTTACTGAATAGCTGAGAAGTTTATGCCTTGCCTAATTCTTGACTACCATTTTATTTTAATGTTTCTAAATGATTTATATACCAGAATCTGACACTGCATTGTGAAATTGAGTGTCATAGGTGTACGCAGTGATACAGGTCAATATAAACTATAGACTTCACTGCCTGAATTCTACAAACGCTTATTAGCAAAGCTCATTTATATGAATCTTTTGTATTTCCCTTTAAAGAGTCACCACAGAAATGTTTTCTTTAACTATGCTAAAGATATAACAAGGTTTCCCCTTTTTCAAAAGGGCTCAGGAATGGGAGGTCTGCAGAATCACGAAGGCCCAGACTGCAAACCTGAGTATTTTAAACCCGTAGTCATCTGATTCATAGTCATCAAAATACTTGGCATCAGAATCCCAAAGCAGAGCAAATAAAAGATAAGTTGAACCGAGGTAGTGTTGTTGCATGTTAGAATTCAATTAACTGATGTGCCAGAGCAGTAGAGTATTTGTTCCTCACCCAGTATACTTTTCTGTGGTGAAAAGGTGTGTTTCAAGTGACAAAAAACTGCAGCAGAGTGACTGGGGAAGCCAAGTAGAATGAGATGAGTAAAATGATGATGTAAAAATAGTTAAAATTAGAAGTACTCCAATCTCTTCACCATTTTTCTTCCTATAGTATATTAGCAAAATCATAGGCAAAATTTGTCTGTCCTAAATTAAAAATATTAAATTGCAGCTCAGCAACAAACAAGTGTTAACCACACATTTATTAAAAATGTAAATATATATTTTTAAGATAAAAGTTGACTGCCATATGCTTTTACTCAGAGACAAGAATATTTGCGAAATGACAGTTTCATAAGCATTATTGACAAACTCAACATTTTTTGAGGGTCCATAGTCCATTCTTTTTATAATTTTAGTAAATCTATAATTAGAGTTAGTATCTGCTAAGGATACAACACATAAAAAAAAGACCAAACATTACGAGTTTTAAGTAGAAGTACATATTCTGAAATGAGTTAATAATTAATATCAGTATGTATACTGATATCGATGCTGATAACGTATACTAATATCAGTACGATATTAAGCAATAGTTATAATTTTTAGTCCAAGCTGCAAGTCACATTCTGAAGTTTACATAAATGTTGCACTTAACAAAAAGCAAAAGACTCCACACTAATTTCAGCAAGAGTAGGAGCAAGAAATGATTTATTCAAGAAACACTGGTGGTTCTCCAGGACAGTCAGGAGTAGATAAAAGGCATAGCAATCTTCCTATCATAACTGAGAATTTGGACTGGTCAGAGGGACCTCTGTAGCTCTGGCATTAAAATATCAGTTAAACTTTTTGTGAAATACGTGCAATTCTGTTGGCATGAGTTAGCCTCCCTAGTTATGCTTCAGAGGATGAAGTTACGTTTTATGAAAGAATTAATGTGAAATAATCCAAACTATACAGATATAACAAAGTCATATAGTCCTCTCTTTGTATCATGAAACTAGAAATATAATCTGATGGAAGCAGCCTATCTCTGCTTCTGATTTTCTATCAGACTGAACTGAGTGATGATAATGTCTTACATTTAAATAGCCACTCTTAACAGAAAGATATTGATGTGGTTTGGGGTTGTGTTCTGACATAGTCATCATTTACAGTGCGTCTCATCTAATCTAACTGTAGGCACATAAAAAACTGACACTCAGCATGGGAGAGATCTCTAATTCTGTTCTGTAGTCCGCTGAGACAGATAGTCCCCACTAAGTTGATTCACACAACTTGGGTGGGAAGTTATTCTCTTGGATGTGGCACAGGATGAGAATGAGTCACCATCTTGAGGTCCTCATATCACTCAGTGGTAGTGCCTTCTTTATCTATGAAGGAATCAGACAACAAGTTTAAATGATAAACACCTCTTTTATATATATTACATTAGTGGAATGAACATTACCCATAGAAACATGAATATAATTTAACTTGTAGCCCCTTTGAAATTATTGGTAACTATTTTTATAACAAAGTCTTGTTTCCCATTTGTCATTGTATCAGATCGCTTCTGCAAAAAATAAAAATCAGTTTAAATGTAAAGAATCACAGTAACTATTGAGGAAAAAATGCAATGATTTGAAGGTGTTCAAGAAACGTGTAGATGAGGCATGTAGGGACATGATTTAACAGGTATGTTGTTGAAGGGCTTACAGTTGGACTTGATAGACTTGAAAGTCTTTTCAAACCACAGTGATTCTATGACTGATGGTAATTAGAGTGAAAACAAAAATGGAGTTGTTTTATGAAATAAAATTGCGTATGTGGTAAGTCAACAGCACAAACCACTTTACATTATTGAATAGTGAGGTGACAGAAATTTTTTTCCAATAATACAATACCTGCTCTTTCCAATTATAGAGGAATGGAGACAAATTCTGTAAATAAACTCTACCAAGGTGGAGGAAAAACTACAGAACAAGCTTTTTCCTGAGGGAATTGTAAGTACTCTCAGGAAACCTGGGGGAAATGTTTGACCAAACTTATGGACATAAAACTGCTTTTCATATCTCAGTCTGCAAAAAAAAAGAAAATTCAAGATTAAGGTGGCAGTAATTTTCCACTATTTATTCTTTCCTGAAAAGTGATGGATGTTCAAAACTAACAGGATGCTACTTTATGCACTTATCTTTGGTAGCATTTACAGTCACTAACAATATTCTTAGATTTTAATAAGTTATCTAAAAATAAAATAAATCTGTAGATCAAAGCATCTCTTTTGCCATAGAGCCATTGTTATTTTGTCAGCTTAAGTGCAATCCTTTTGTATCTGTTTTAACTTAGAATACATTCTTGAAATTTACCTACGTCCTCCCCAAATCTTTTATTTTTTATGGTAATTCCTTTCAAGAAAAAAAAAAAATGAGAGAAAACAGCAACGGTGATCTTGAAAATTTAACCTGGAACTGTCAGTCCCTGCTATTACTATGTCCTCTGGGACTAAACTGAAGCAAGGCTAGAGGAGTGTGCTTACAATTATACAATAGGTGTTTTTTACAATTCAAATCCAGTGAGGAATACTCATAGTCTTTCTAGCCCTTCTCTTTCAGATTAGAGCTAAATCTTGCATTTCTTTTTACCTCTCGCCCCCTTGGAAATCTATTTCTCTTTTGCAGAACCCTAAAGCCTCTCAATGAATCCATTACTGCAAAATGGATACCATTATTAATATCTTATGAGGCTGATGAATGCCTCCCACTACTTTGGCAAGAAAAAATAATAATAAAAAATGTTTATGGTATAATAATTAGGAATTTTGGAAATATTTCAAAAAGCAAATGCAGGCAAATCTTGGCTGGAGATGTCAAAAAAAAAGAAGAGATTTCCCTTTACAAGACTGACATGAAGCCACGGTAGTCACATGTTTGAGCTATGAATATTTAATATTGTGTGGAAATGTTTAATTTTTAATATACTCAAGTACTATATGAACCAAATGCTCAGCATATTTCTTTCATAATGAAATAATTAAAATTCTTAACAATATTCTATGAGTCTGACCCTGAAACCTTTACATTTTGCCATTCTGAGAGACTGCCAAACTCTATCCTACAACCTTAGCTCCATATTTTCAGAAGTTACATATGTAGATCTAATGCGAGTAAAGTAAAAGCAGATTGTCTTTCAAAGCTGTTAAAATACATGGAGTCAATCTGTCTTCAACAAGAACCACTAAGTAAAGGAGTTAATTAGAGAAACTATTTAAAAGGGACAAACAGAATTAACAAGGTTACCTATGATTTGTTTTTTATTTTGTTTTCTTTCTTTACTAAGGACTGACTTAGGAACACACACTATATGCATATATTTGAATAATTCAGAAAACTAATGCTGAGTAATTTACAATAATAGTAATAATAATGACAATAACATGAAAAAACATTTACAATTAGAGCAAAGACACACTGGAATAGTCTTATCCAATTAGAGTAAAAGTGAGTTCTGTGAAAGATGTTAAAGAGCATCTTATCTTTTTTAGTAGGTGACTAGATCTGTTGATTCAGATGATTCTTTCTTGTTCAGTGTTCAAGAGTTGTTTGTAAATATTATTTGATAGTATGCCTGGTCCCGTTGCTTCTTTTATCACTATGTAAAAACATAAATGTTATGAACTAGTTCTGTGATAAAATTACCACTTGTTCTCTAAAAAATGGATGAGGATTGGCTAGTGTCAGAAAACACACTTGACTCACTCTCAGACTTGATTTGATGAGATCAGTTCAAAATAGATCTGATTAATTTGATTCTCATCCTATCCCCAGTGAAAATTAGAGAAAATTTTGGCAAATCTAAGCTAATGTCTAAATTTGTCATGAAACCAAAAATAACACAATATTTTTTTTCGTTTCCTTACTTTTCAACATCAATAACTTAAACCTCTAGTATTTTGATATTTATAGTGTGTCATTTCAGCACTCATGTAAAAATTTAAGTAGTTTTAATATTTTACATAGCGTCAGAGCATCAATACATCCTTCAAACTCTCTGATTAAAAGTATTTTTTTTTACCAATACAGAAAATACTTATATTTAGTTTAGCTTTTAGGAAACATTTATGAGAAGTTTTTCAAGTACCTTTTTTTTTATGTTTACTTTATAAAATCAGTCTCTTTTTATCCTGAATTCTGATCAACTTATTTTTGTAATAACAAGAATTATGCATTTTTTAAAGGACTTGTATTGTTTTTAAAATAGACATAGCTTACCTATCAGAAGGACAGCTTAACATTTCCTTTGAGAAATGCATTGGATTATATTGTCCTAAAAAAGAGGGATACTTTTTCTACTTTTTTTTGATATTGGACAATTTATTGAAGCATTACTCAGTGATATGTTAAAGAGAGGTTTCTGAATTTCATGCCAAAATTTGAAATTATTCATAAGATAAACAGTAGTTCATAAATGACTTTTCAAGCTGAAGAAATTCTTATTAATAATTCATTGAATATGAACATTTTGAAAATGCATCATATTGGTTAGAAATTACACTCTGTTTATTGTAGTTTTTTTTGGGGGGGAGGGGAAGGATCCAATTTAAATTTCAAAACTCTGGTGATTTTGAACTTAAACTGTCTAGGTATCATTCTCAATGAATTTTAAGATTATTACAAAGACATCTAATGATCATTATCAATTTGGCACACTCGGAAGCTTGAGTATCTCGGTCTGCAAGCAATTTCCAAGTTTGCCACCATCATTTGGTAGCTGCAAATTGGCCACTGTTATTTTCCATCTCTTACCATAATAATGTTAATATAGAAGTGCAATTTTATAGAGCTAATTACTAAAGAGATAATTTGTGATAGGTAGGAATAATCAGCTTCTGAGTCACTGTGGTCAGTTCTTTCTGAAGGATTCTGGTGCTGGAGAGCGCATTGCAGAAACAGTTCATTATCTCCTTAAAATCCTTATTTAAAGAAACAGCAATCTCTTCTTGTGTAGTCAATTAAGTTCCTATTCAGTGACATTTAGCTTATTTAATTAAGCAAAAGCTTGCCTATTTTACCAACATTTTCTCTTATTATGCACATTTAATCTTTTTTTTCACTAACTTTTTTTTCTATTCCATGTCCTTATTTTTGTAATCATTATTTAAATCCATCTGAAAGCTGAAAAACTGTTGCTAGAAAACAATGGCACTGGATTCTTAATTCCTCTGGTCCCATTTTGATCTATATCCTAGGATTTTCTAAAGTGATGCTTCAAAAAGAACTGTCTTATCGAACTAAAAATCAGCAAAGTTGTCTTTTTCCATTACTGAGTAATCAACAAATTCTTCAAAGATTACATCATGGAGGAAGATAGTGGGAAGAATTGAACCATTTGTCATATAGTCAGCAAGTGAATGTTGCTAATGAGCATTTAAGAAACACAAGAGATCAAAGCTGTGCACACATTCATACTAGAACATTTATCATCACTCATCTTTAATAGGTGCATAAAGCAATAGGTGATCTAAACTTTCATATATCCAAGCCATGCTTTAGACAGAAAAGGAAAAAAAAAAAAAAAAAAAAAGAAGTTATGAATTCACTATTTTAAACTTTCCTAAGGTGAATTTTGAATATTTTCTCTTATGTCCTTGTTGGTGAAGCATCTATTAATCATCATTAATTATCTATTAAACGTCTATTTATATTTGATCTTTCATTATTTTAATGATGTTTAAATAGTTTAGAAACCCATCATAAACTCTGTTAAATTATATTTCTGCATTTCTTTCAGTGAATGATTGAAGTATTGTGTTGAAATAATACAATAGAATCTTTAATTCATTTTTTTCCATTAAAATAATCATTTAGTGAAAACATATTGTTAGAGAATTTTAAGGAAACTCTTGCTTTTCCAAAAATAGAATAATTGAAAAAAAATTCACAATTAAAATATACCATTTCTCTTATAAAATCATACCAAGTAGAAACTTTCTCATATGAGTGAACTCTTTTTTGCATAATTTCTTTCTGAAAATTGTTAGGGTAAAGAAAGATGTTTTGCTCCCTCAATCCATTTCAATCAAACATTTCTGTGAAGTTTGATCAGTTCCCATGAAAGATATTTGACTTCAAAAACACAGGAAACTGTAGAAAACATTCAAGAGTCATAGGCCTATAATGTCCACATTCATGGTAGACTTCAAAGCCTTAAGCAGGTAAGCTTTGCTTCCCAGGGAATTCCTTTTCTCCTGTGTATCTTACTTCCATATAACTTACCCATTTCACAGATAACAAATCCCTTCTACCTGGCATTAAACACAAAATGAGAGTGATTGGCAGGAGTGGTTGGTCGCTCAGGGCCATGGCTGAGACAGTGGGCAGAGCTGGGTTTTGTCACAGGGCCTGTTGATGAGCCAAGGATCATCCAGGAGGTCCAGTTGAGAATGAAAGGAGATGGGGCTGGAGAGGAGTCCGCCTAGGAGGCAGAGCCAGTGGTGGGAAAACCTCTAGCATGGCCCAGGGCAGGACAAGGCACCTCAGTCTAGGCTTTAGTGGAGGCTGGAGTGACAGCAGTACCCTTTCCAGCCAGACACGAATAACTGCACAGCCATCCTGGCAAGAAGAACCGATAGTCTTCTGGTACACTCCGCACAGCATCTGTACCTACTAGATGACTGCTTGCCTTCTACTATTTTCTTCTTGTTCTAAACAAAAGCCACAGTTGAGCTCCATGTATAGATTTGGGCTTTCATCCTGCAAACACGTAACAGATAATGGCAGGAAGACAATTGTTTGTGAAGTTCTGCAAAAGCATAAAATATTGCTCTGCTGCTCGTGCCGCAGGGTGATTAGCCCTTTTTTTGGCATGCTTTTGCTTCGGCCTCCACATCTTGCCTGGCTGGAAGAAGTCAGTAAATTTGAGCTTCATGTAGTCTCCATTGGATTGGGGTTGCTTGTGGACCAGACCTGAAGCAAGATAAGAATTAGGGGTCACTCTGATCCCAGTAATCTGGCCTTACCCAAAGAGGTGAATTTCTATTATTTCAATCATTCATCCCATTTAGGTTATATAGGCAAAAGGAGCAGATGTGAGCTGATTCTGCTTGCATTCAAGCTCATAAAACTGGAACTTCCAGCTTTGTGGCATGCAGTTTGTATAATAACATGCCTAGGGTAACGTACGCTGCTTCTCTGGAGGATATTTTAGGCTCACTGGCAAAGTATAACTTATTTAACCAATGTGCAATGTTCACACCAAGCAGACTGGCTTCCCACGCAGGATACACCAGGATCTGTGCATGCCGTACGTTTCACCATACGGACAGGTAGGTGGGATTATTCCCCTCTTGTCTGTGCAAAATCCATTTATATAGGCTTAAAATTAGTCTTTGCAAAGGGTTGATTTTTACTTGCAGACTCTCACTGCAAAAACTTCAGGCATAAATCAGAAGCTGCTTCTTTAAGTATTTTGCAAGGCAATTTCTTGGAGAAAAAAGAGATCTGAGTTGTAAGTCTCGCTCATTCTTGTGGTTAATTGCATCCTGTGATCCTGTCTACTGAACTCTGGATGCATATTTTATTATTGTTCTTTAAAGACTAAAAGATATTTCCAGAGGACAGCAAATGGCACCTTGGAATGTAAAATATATGTAAGAGTGTTTCAATTTATTTGTGTTAAAAGGAATAACGGACATGTGTGATAATTTAGTAGGCTCCAGAAGACTTTTTACATTGCCAGTAAGGATCAGCCCCTTGAACTATAAACAACTTTTCTGCCCACTCAGAATCTGCAAATATAAAAAGCAGGAATCAGACGGGTGGCCCGGTGCCAGGATTCTCACAATGGTGCAAATTGCTTTGTCAGTATCAGTCAGGCTACACTGGATAACTTCTGCCAGAGTTTAATACATAGGGCTTCCTGAGCCAGGAAGATAGACCAGTCTATGAAAGCCTGAATCAACATTTTGGTAGCTTCGTGTTACTGGTTTGCTTTGTGTTACTATGCATCTGCTTTACTCATTTCCCAATTCCCATCTTCGTATTTCTAAATCCTTTCTGATCAGATTACATACAATTAAATTACTTCACTGAACAAATCATGTTCGTAAATTTGTCTTATTGATATTCCAGAACACAGTGCTTTGAGAAGCTGGTGTGCTGCATGGTTCCTGCACGGCTCTGCAAGACAGTAAGATGATTTATTTTAATGGACAATCTATTTATGATGGAAAAACAAATCTAATTTCAATTACTGTTCTAATTAGAATGACTCATGTAAACTGGAACTTATGTTTTAGTATAGGTCAAAAACCAGTGAAGAATGATTATTATTTGTTACGCAGAATCATTTTATTCAGTATAATATATTTTAGTTTCGCTTTTGTTGATAATAAATTTTCAAGAGCCACAAATAAATTTTCTATAGGCCATTTTTGTTATTATTTTTAAAGATGTCTGCAAAAAAAGTCAATATTATGACTGATAATAATATATGATACAGATATTGGTAGTGAGCAGCAACTCAGGAAAGAAAACAGTAACTTGATACATCAGGTTTCTCTTTAGCACTACCTTGTTTCCTGGTAGATATTTCAGTGGTGTAAAGACCAAAGCGAGAGCTGCAAAAGCAACCCTAATCAGAGGAAAAGTAAGCAGTTGATCTGAATGGAAAATCTGGGGAGTAATAGAGGTTGAAGAGGTTTGTCACCATGATCTTTGATCTACAGAAAAGGTGATTATAACATGAGTTTTCTTCTGGTGATGATGGTAGTGTGATAGAATAAGGGTTACTCCTACAAACAATAATTATGTGCTACTTCTTCCATGTCAGAAGAGATGATGATTTCCAAGACTTTTCCCCCACTTTCCAACAGAGATTTTCAGTCTAGGCCCTCCCATCCCACCCCATCCTTCTCTATGAGATTTCAAACTCTGTCTAGGTCCCAGTTTCTGATCCTTGGCAAGACAACACTTCAATGTTTAAAAGTCCTTACACTGCTCTGAAAGGGAGACAAGGATTTGTAGGCTTGAATCTCCCTGTTACTCTGTGAAATCCTACTGAAAATAGTACATTTTACCAAATAAGCACCATTTTTCTGGTTAGTATGAATTACATGGACACTCAGGGTGGCTCTTGCTAATATTTCTCTGCTTTGTAAATGATGGACATTGATCACACATCTCACAAAACAGGTCAGCAACCAATAACACTTATTTATCTTGCTGAAAGAAAATGATCCAAGCTGTAAGATTTGATAAGACATCACTATTAGTATTTAGATTGTTACTTTTCTGTAAAAAATGTGCAGAGCCTTTGGGAATTTTGAATGGTTCTTGCACAGGTGGAAAGAGTTCAAAGTAAAGACGGAATGAAATGAGGCTCAGCTTTACTGATCGTAGAAGCCTCTAAAGACCTTGTAAAAGAATGCCCTGTATCTCAGTTCCTGTTCTGGATGTCTGGTTTGGAGGGAAGAAGTCAAACATTTTCCTTCAGATTAATTTCTATACTGTCAATCTGGGCAAAACATTCCAGGATACCTGAATCCCCAAAGGAAACATACGTATACTGAAGGACTGAAACATCAGGGGATGATCTGATGTTTCAGAGGGGGATGCAGAGGGGATGCATCCCAGCTTTTAATGACAGTGATGCAGGTCATCTCATTTCAGAACTGTGTAAGGGAGCCATAAATGAAGAATTTTGTCTGTTTATTTGTTTTAATTAGTGAGAAGGGATAAAAAAAAAGAAAACATAAGCCATGGAACAACAACAGGAAAAGCACATCAAAGTAATTCCATGCATCCTTTACAAAAAATAAGCTTACAGATATGCTAGTCAAGCCAGCAAAGCAGGGAGTTAAAAAAAAAAAAAAAAAAAAAGTGTTTTCTCCACTTCTTCAAGGTAAAATAGCAGAAATATGTCCAGAACGTAGTTCTTTCCTGAGAAGGAAATAAGAACAAAGTACTTTTGTACTGCTAAATATTAAGAGATCCTTGCACATAAAAATACGTATGAGTCTAAGTAAGGAATTACATACAATTCCAGTATTGTGAGATATAAAAAGTTCATTTCCTATGAGTAAGAAAATTCCAATTTCAAGAAACTCCTTTAGTGTACAGTACCTCAGTTAACAGGCAAATTCAAAACAAGCCTTTCAGATATATTAAGACTATGATTGAAAAATTGCTGTTCCTAAAACTTTGAGTTTGGAAAGTTAGTACTCTTTTATTTTTATATTTGTTTAATTCTGTTTTGTTTTGGTTTGCACAAGAGTCGAAGCCAACAACAGAAATAGCATAATAAATTAATTTCCTATCTATTTTTACTATTTAACAATAAATTGTCTTGTAGATTTCCCCAGTTTCTAAATCATAGGAGAAAGTACATTTTCGGATAGCTAATTTTAAGGAGAAAATTATGACAGCTTCTTTAAATCCCATTAAAATGAATGAGACACTGTTCAATACTTTCAGTGGGAAAAAAATCCTAATTATTCCAGGGAGATTAGGATCTGGCATAAACCATCAAAGAATGGAATTAATTATAAAGCAGAATTATTCCCTACATGCACACTATGAGAATGTATAGCAAAGCTTTCAAATGTACAGCAAAGCTTCTTGTATTTTCCAGTATTCAACTCAACATCTGTGTCTGAATTGTTTGAACAAAATTAAGCAGTTTAGCTTCAGTGGTCAAACATTATCAAGTGTTCTCCTTGCCTGTGTCTATGTCACCACAGATTTCTGGTAGCTTTCTGGTAGCTTTTGGTAGAGTAGGACATATGTCCTACGTTGGTGCGTTCATGAATCAGAGGACTGTTTAGTGCTGGTTCTGAAGAAAATGTACTGAATCCAGTCAAATGTCTGTGAGGCTTAAAAACAATTAACAAGAATATAAAATAATAACAGAAGTAAGCTCCTACTGAGATTTATTTAACAAAGCAAGACATAGATATTTGGTATAGACAAAACAATATATCTGGAATCACACTTAAACTACACTCTTGCAATGAACATGACACAGGGTAGATCAGATCATGACTGTGATATCGTTCTTAGACATATGCAAAATTCCATTCAATGTTACTAGGAAAGCTGTACATGTTCAAAAGCCCACATGAAGAGTTTCTGAAATTAGTTTTGTCTATGTGACAATGTCTATTCTTTTCAGATAGTCCCTTTATTATCAGAGACTCCCAACATTCTTGGATAGTATCCTCTATGTGACTTTGTAAATTTAAGATAAAATATTTTCCTGTCCTGTAAGCCATAACTATTACAAATCCATAGTAAATAATTAGCGTGAATGGTCAACAGGAGCCAAGTTATGGGCAATTTGACAGTCAATTAAGATTTTCTGTTCTGAAGAAATATCTCTGATTTAATATACTGGAAAAAATTTCTCATCAACTTTGAAATCCATTCAGCCTTTTATCAGTTAAATATATTCTATGAGGGTTCAAAATAAATCTCTCTTTGACTCCATCATTATTTTCTGGTCTTCAAATGACTGATTCATTTTAACGATTTAGCTGATGTTGAGGTCTTTTATATTTGTAAAGACAGTCTTTCTCCAATTGCTGGCCTCATTGTTTTATTCTGTAAACATTTTTCTCTTTTCAGAGTTGTCTTAACTTATGTATCTGTGTGTATATATATATATATATATTCTGAAAAAATGATAAAAATTGGCATATATATGTTTATAGTTTAGATATATGTATATGTATAATGCTTTTTTTTATCATTCTTTCAGAATATAATAATATCCTCAATCGGTTCAGTTCCCAAGGACTCTAAATATAATAATTTCAAAAAACATTTATGTCTTATAAGTATGTAGAATCTAATTTAGGAATGTATTTTTTTCAATATTAATTTGTAAAAGTACAGAGGCATAGGATTGTAGTGGGGAATTGATTCATACTGAAAATAGATGGAAAAGTATCCTTGTGTTGTGACTAATGTACTTTCATTTTTACTTTCACACTTTGTTGAAGTTCTGATTGAAATCAACAGTTTATTCCACTGTGTTCAATGGGAACTGGATTAGGTCTTCAGTTACCAGTGAGCTTCCTCTGAATTTGCCATATAAAAAAAACAGTTTCTGTTCTGTTAGTCCCATTTGTGCTTCCACAGAGTGAAAAACAAAATTCCTATCTATTCCAGAGGGACCAGGGCTTGGCTCAGACCATTACTGAGAATGAAACTCAGTATAAACACGGATACAGCAGTGGAAGAGATAACAGAACATAATTTTAAAGTGCTTAACTAGCTGACTGTCTGCGGAAAGTAAAATAAATTTTTTCCCCCTACTTTGACCAGAACTGATTATTTTCAAGCGTGGTTATCATATTCTCTACTCCTGACATCTACGATTTAACTGTGTACAGTACCACTTCCAAAACTGTATAAATACCATAGAAAAGAATGTGCAACACAAAACAAGGAAGCTAGACTGTGAAGGGCTTTGTTTTTGGGCTTTGTAAGGCAATTTTTCCTTACTAAAGGGTAGGGACAGTTCCCTAAGTCATATTTACATTATAAACGCTTGATTTAAAAAAAAAAAAAAAAAAAAAAAAAAAAGTTAATGACCATCACTTCTACAAATGGAGCACTTTATCAATAAAAAAATAATAATTGGTTAGGAGCTTATTTTTCATTTCTTCCTCCTTTTTGGTATCAGATATGGAGATGTAATTATGCAGTATCTTTATCAAATCATACTATTATCAACATGTTATTTAGGTTAGGCAGCAACTACATTAAACTGAAATTTTGCACAGTATTTCCCTTGCGTGTGTAACCTATGTAAGTGGATATTTTAGCAATATGAAGAAAAGTCCAGTATCTATCTGAATTCTTTCAGGGGAAAAGAAGGTGCTGGAGACAGATAGGTCAGGCCTTAGAGACATCCAGCGTCTCCAGCAGGTTGAGGGAGGTGATTGTCCCCCTATACACAGCCCTGGTGAGGCCACATCTGGAGACTGTGTCCAGTTCTGGGCTCCCCAGTACAAGAGGGATGTGGAGCTGCTGGAGAGAGTCCAGCTCAGGGATACAAAGATGATCAGGGGCCTGGAACATCTGCCCTATGAGGAAAGGCTGAGGGAGCAGGGCCTGTTCAGCCTGGAGAAGGGAAGGCTGAGGGGGGACCTGATCAGTGTCTTTAAATACTTCAAGGGAGGGAGTGAGGAGGAGGGGGTTGGCCTCTTTTCAGTGGTAACTGCGATAGGACTAGAGGAAAAATGGCCACAAGCTGAGGCACCAAAAGTTCCACAGGAACTTAAGAAAACACTTCTTAACAGTGAGGGTGCCAGAGCCCTAGAACAGGTTACCAAGAGAGGTTGTGGAGTCTCCTTCTTTGGAGATCTTTAAAACCCGCTTGGATGCAGCCCTATGTGCTCTAGGTGACCCTGCATGTGCAGTCATGTTGGACTAGATGACCTCTGAGGTCCCTTCCAACCTTAAGCATTCTATGATTCTATGATAACCAGTGTTAGTCCTTACATAATCTTCTCTAAATTCTTACAGCTTGCATCAATGTTGTAGTTGCCATTACGTACCTTACAACCATGCACTCGCTGCTGATTTTCCAGTGAGTATCAGTCTTTAAAGGGAGTGGAAATTTTTTGAGTTCTCCTAATATTCCTGCTTTACACTTTTTTCACAGATTCACAGATTCACAGAATATTTAAGATTGGAAGGGACCTCTACAGATCATCTAGTCCAACCTTCCTGCTCAAGCAGGCACACCTACAGCATGTGGCACAGGGTGGCATCCAGGCGGGTTTTGAAGACCTCCAGAGTAGGAGACTCCACAACCTCCCCGGGCAGCCTGTTCCACTGCTCTGTCACCCTAACAGTAAAGAAGTTGCTCCTCACCTGGAGACGGAACTTCCTGTGCTTCAGCTTATGGCCATTACCCCTCGTCCTATCACTGGCCACCAGTGAGAACAGCTTGTCCCCTTCCTCCCTGCATTCTCCCTTCCTGAACTTATACATATTAATCAGATCCCCTCTGAGCCTTCTCTTCTCCAGAGAAAACAGGCCCAGCTCACTCAGCCTCTCTTCATACGAGAGATGTTCCATTCCCTTAATCATCCTGGTTGCCCTTCTCTGGACCCTCTCCAGAAGCTCCACATCCTTTCTATACTGGGGTGCCCAGAACTGAACACAGTACTCCAGGTGTGGCCTCACCAGAGCTGAGTAGAGGGGCAGAATCACCTCACTTGACCTGCTGGCAACACTCCTCCTGATGCAGGCCAGGATCCCATTGGCCTTCTTGGCCACGAGGGCACACTGCTCACTCATGGTTAACTTAGTGTCAACCAGGACTCTCAGGTCCCTCTCCGTGGAGGTGCTTTCTAGCAGGTCGACCCCTAATCTGTACTGATGCCTGGGGTTATTCCTCCCCAGGTGCAGGACCCTGCACTTGTCCTTATTGAACCTCATGAGGTTCCTCTCTGCCCAGCTCTCCAGCCTGTCCAGGTCCCTTTGGATGGCAGCACAGCCTTCCGGAGTGTCGGCCACTCCACCCAGCTTGGTGTCATCTGCAAACTTGCTCAGGGTGCATTCCGTGCCCTCGTCCAGGTCATTGATGAACAAATTGAACAGGACCGGGCCCAGCACTGGGGGACACCACTGGCCACAGGCCTCCAACTGGACTCGGCTCCATTTATCACCACCCTCTGAGCTCTGCCATCCAGCCAGCCCTCGATCCACCGCACCGTGCACTTGTCTAGTCCACTGTCCCGGAGCTTCCGTATGAGGATGTTATGGGAGACAGTGTCAAAAGCCTTGCTGAAGTCAAGGTAGACAACATCCACGGCTCTCCCCTCGTCCAGCCAGCCTGTCATCCCATCATAGAAGGCTATGAGGTTCGTCAGACATGACTTCCCCTTGGTGAATCCATGCTGACTGCTCCTCAGCAGCTTCTTCTCCTCCATATGCCTGGAGATTCTCTCTAGGATGAACCGCTCCATCACCTTTCCAGGGACATTTTTGAGTGGCCAGTTTGCCTAAGTGATCCCTAACCCAATCCTTCTCAACCCGTGGAAGGTCTTCCTCTAGCCCATTTACATCTCTTCCATCTGTGCCCTGCAGTTCATGGGGGGTCGTCTTAGCCATAAAGACAGAGGCAAAGAAGGCATTTAGTAACTCTGCCTTCTCGGCATCCTCCGTCACCAAGGCCCCTTCCCCATTCAGCAGTGCACTAACATTTTCCCTCATCTTCCTCTTGCTATTGAYAWACTTAYAGAAACCYTTCCTGTTGTCTCTGACTTGCCTCGCCAACTCTAATTCCACCCGGGCTTTGGCCTTCCTCGTTTCGCATCTGCAGTCTCTGACAATGTTCCTGTATTCCTCCCATGTGGCCTGTCCCTTCTTCCACAAGCTGTACACCCTTTTTTTCTCACTCACTTTGTCCAGTAATTCCTTACCCATCCATACAGGTCTCCTGCCCCGCTTACTCGACTTCTTTTTTGTGGGGATACACCAATCCTGAGCTTGGAGGAAGTGGCGCTTGAATATCAGCCAGATCTCCTGGACCCCCTTTCCTTCCAGGACTCTGACCCAGGGGACTGCTCCAAGGAGCTTCCTGAAGAGGTCGAAGTTGGCTCTCTTGAAGTCCAGGGTAGCTATTCTACTTCTCGCCCCATCTCTTCCACGCCGGATCATGAATTCCAACATCTCGTGGTCGCTGCAGCCCAGACTGCCCCCAACCCTCACATAATGAGGAGGTACGAAGTAAGGAGTAAAGAGACTCCTTAGCACTTTATATTCTCATCTTTATCCCATTTTAAGTCCATGTTACTATCTAAAGAAATGGTGTTACTGTCTCAAGAAATGTATTTCAATCAACATGCATTAATTTTTTCAGTCCATGAAATCATTTTGATTAACACAGAATGAACAAATCATCTAAAACAACTCAGCCACTCTTTTTCTTCTCTGCAGAATATTCATGGTTTTGCATTATTATTACACATTTTTCCTTTTTATTTTTATATTTTTTTCATTCTTATTGGACTGCAGTTCTACTTTGATTTCATGAACTCAAAAAGTTTTCTTGCATATGACCTATTTTTTAGTACTCTGAACTGCTGCTTCGTAACTATATGTCATACATATCATATTTATTTAAGCACCAAAAGGGCTTAAAATCATAGCTACACACACCAAAATCAGTAGGTTGCCTTAAAAATCATGAATAGTTTCCAGGATAAAAGTACATCTGTGTTCCTTTAATTTACCCCTTGGTTTTCTGGCCTATAATGTTAAGCTGAAATCATATTTTCCAGCTTCTCTCTCCTGTATTTTCAATTTCCTTTTATTTGCACAAGTCTTTCTAGAATTAAAAAAAAAAAAAAAACAGAAAAAAGAAACAGAAACAGAAACAGAAACAGAAAAAGAAAATTTTGTTCATCTTTTGAACAAAATTTACACAGAAAGTGAAGTTAGGTGAACTTCAATTCTCCAAGTTCCTTGTCAGTTTTATAAAGCAAGCAGATGATGTTTCCTTAAAGAAATACTGGCCTAGAAGACATTACAAGGGTCCTGTAAAACATTCCCTACTCTCAGACAATGGCAACATTCCCAAGAGATATTTTGAAAACCTTTTCTTGAAAGCGTGTTAAATGAAATAAACCAGTTATTATGCTTCAGCAGTTGATTTTCCTTACAGTCAGATTTTATTTTCCATAATGTCCAGACTTTCTCTCTCACATTGATTTATACTTACCTACTAATTTTATTTACATTAGGATTTCTTCTTTAAAAAATGGCAACAGCAATTCCTTTCCTCTTTCTTAAAATCATCTTTGATCATTTTCATAGTACTCCTTTAAACTCTTTGTTGTTTCTATCTCTGTTCAAAATCAATTGCCCAATACCAGAGACAATGTTTCAGCAGAAGACTCAGTAATGCTTTGCAGAGAGGAAGATCTATTTATATGTCCTTCTGTTTAGACATACCTGTTGATATTTGCCTTTTTTTGTACAAACTTAATATTTACTTTTATCCAAATTGTGGTTTGTTATATCCCCAGACTGTTTCATTCTAAAGTACTGCTTTAATCAGTTCTTCATTATGAATTTATGCTGAGGTTTTTTCACTTAACTTTAGACTTTTGTATTTTTCCCCACCGGACAGTAGCCTATATACATATGCACATATATATTTATATTTATATATATATATATATATTTGGATTTTTTTTTCAGAGCACTTCTACAACTTGTTACATCAACTCAAATTCTAATTCAATATTCTAACATGATGACAAATACTTTTAAGATAGTGTCATCTGTAAATCAAATGAGCAGACTTCTTATTCTCTTGCCTCATTTATTATTGAAAATAGAACTGCAACCAATTCAGTGATGACCTCAGAATCACAAAAGTGACTCTATGTTAGGTATGCTCTAAGTATAATTTCCTTTATTATTATGCCTATAGCTAATAGACCTACATAGTCAATTTTTCAACCTTGGTTTTGACAAAGTCATGCAGGACTTTTTCTCAGGTTTCTCAGGCTGAAGGCTAAAACCCTTCTCAGGCTAAAATGCAGCTACAATTACTGCTTCTCTTCTATCCATATGGCTTCTTACTTGCTATAGAAACTATTTTTGAATGCTTGTTCTTGAGAGTCAGTGTCTGCTATTTTACATTTTTGTCAATTTCTAGGATTGGTGCTTGCAAATGTTATTTTACCTAATATTCTTCTGTAATTAAAAATAAGCTGAGTGATCTATAATCTCATAACTCCTTCTCTTTCTCCTTCTTTACCTTTGAAAGTCACATTTTATGATCTGGACTCCTGTCAGAGTCTCTATCATTTAACTGAGGCACCATCATTAGGAATCTTGAACTTTGGAACCTTGTATAAACTTCAGAGAGATAGACAATATCTATATGTTAGGGCTGAATACTAAGTCTGTACAATTAGCTAATTTAGATGTCTGAGTTAAATACTTAGTAGCTAGGGAGCAAAAGAATCTGGGCTTGCATTCATCATATCAAGTCTTTGAAACAATATCTGTCTTCCATGACTTCACAAAATATAGCGATTAATATTTCAGATGTTTAGTTTACTTCTCTAATCAATCCAGAGTGGATTTCATTGGCTCAGTTTTTTTGAAAGCATCTGATTAGTTCTAACTTGACTTTTTAACTCCTCATTTTTCATTAATTTAAATTCAGCTGTGTGCAGTTGAAAATTTACTGAGACTTGATGTAAAAAAGGCATTACATACTTAACACTTCATGTAATCATCCATCAATAGCTATCTCTGAGAAGTAAACCAGCACTCTTTTTTT
>NW_020454805.1:1754996-1775505 GCF_003342845.1 Nothoprocta perdicaria
AAGTAAAGATGGAAGATGATCTGCCACTCTGGTACGTGTCAATTTGCTTTAAAAAATAATGTTTTCTAATTTTCTAACAGGCCTTCCTGAATAGCAAGATAAAACTAACTCTCCATTGACCGCTGCAGAATAAATCCGTGTCATTGTTCTGGCCTTTATGGAAGTTAGGTCAGAAAGAATATACTTGGGGTCAGTACACTTGATGGTTACAATTTTCCTAAGAAATGTGCTTTATCCCATGTCGTCCTAGGGCTAGCTTGTCTGAAAGAACTTCATTCAGGAGATAGGACACGTACAAGACAAAATTAAAGTTGCCTGAGCAATGGTTAACATAACTAGAGTTCAAAATAAATAATCTGTACACCAAATGAGCTGAATCTTGTTGAAATGCAATCTTGTCATCTAAGTAATACAATTTTAATGTGACTTTTTTATAAGCCTATTAGCTATACATCCTGCTGAATTGTATGAATCTGTACTCAAGGAGAAAAATATAAGAGACCATTCAATCACTATATCCATCTAGTAAAGCACTCTTTTTAATGTACATTTAAAAAAACAATGATTTGAACTGTTTCATTTTCTCTGGAGAGACTGATGTGTCTGTATTTCTTATGAGTAAGAAAATGTTCTGGCTGCAGGAAGTAGATATACCTCTCTTCAAGAAGAGTGGTTTTTTTCAGTGCAGTTCCTCTCTGGGATGCTCAGCAATTTGACCTGCTCTGTGTTGTTTTCTCTGCGACATTTTGCCAGCTTCATGTGTTTTCATTTCACAGCTAATGTCTTTCAATGTTCTTTTTTTTATTGGAAGTAGTGCAGTACTAATGAACCAGTGTTCAAGCCAAGAGACAATGAAACATAGTTCTATCTTTGCAGAATCAACGATATAGGCCAAACAGCGATTTACTTAAAATGTACTGTTAATGGAAAAGATTAGTTTTTCAAATAACAAATGGCAAAATATTCACCATGGTGTAATTAGCAGTGGACATTTATAAACCTCTTCTCAGATCTGATTGACATATATGTTTTGAAAAGTATTTAATAGATACATTTTATAAGAAAAAAATGATTTATCTTTCTAATTCAAAAGAAGAGCTTTTGACTCAAAAGTTATGTCACCAATTAGTTAGGAATTCAAGGAAACGTTGATACATAGGGTAATCAGAGTTGTTATTTGACCATTGCTAATAGGAGAGGTGTGCCCTTGGTCCTCCCTGTTTATTATGATCTTGTTTCATTCTCTTTTTTTCCGCAACGTCTGTAATTCACTGCTCATTAATCACTACTCCAAGTCTGCCTAAATTGTACTGCAAATACAGGCAGCTACTGAAGCATAACTATTCTATAAGTGTACATAAACCCAGACTATCACAAGAGACAAACATGCTAATTGGAAAGGGCTCAGAGATCCCAAAAATTGTTTGGTAAAAGGAAGAAAAAAGGGAAGGAGAGCTGAGGATGGGGATACTGAATATGAGGACTGCTGTCACTGAGAATTTCTCTAATAAGAGTCTATTTCTCTGCAGCCTATCTGAAACCCCAAACAGATTAACATTAAGATGATATCATTATAGCATAGTTTAATGCTTGTAGAAATTTCTCAGCAACTCTGGAAGACATATTACAGAGTCACTCTTTGAGATTAATCAGGCTAGACAGTATGCTGAGCTAATGCAGATATTCTGTTTCAAGGAATCCAAGCTAGTCTCGAGCTATTTCTGCTCCAGCTAGCATAGCTCTCTATGTGTTGACTTACCCGTAAGAGCATCCTCAGAAAAGAAAATATTCTATTTACTAGGAATTAGTGCATTACATTGATCAATGGACTASAGGAAATGGCTTCAAACTGAAGCATTGGAAGTTCCACAGGAACTTAAGGAAGCATTTCTTCACTGTGAGGGTGACAAAGCACTGGAACAGGCTGCCCAGAGAGGTTGTGGAGTCTCCTTCTTTGGAGATCTTTAAAAGCTGCTTGGATGCAGCCCTGTGCCACGTGCTCTAGGTGACCCTGTGTGAGCAGAGGGGTTGGACTCGATGACCTCTGAGGTCCCTTCCAACCTTCGGCATTCTATGATTCTATGATTCTATGATTCTATGATTCTATGATTCTGTGATTCCCAGATGAAAAGAAAAATCAAGCAACAAATGACAGAAATGTGGAACAAATATTTAAAATAAGGGTGCTGTAGGGAGCTCACTGCCAATCTACACAGACCTTTGATTGATTCTCTTCGGTAGCTCTGCAACAGAAGAAACGAGCAAAACTAAAAAGAAAAACATGGGTTGGCAGAAGGAGACCAGCTATTAATATTTTTTAGAAAAACACACTGGGAGAGAGAACTTGTTTTCTCTCTGAAGCTCTGACGTGTTGTGAGATAGAAGAATAACAGTTGGGCTGCCACTTATGAGTAAAAGGACTGCTATTTTATTCTCTATTTCTTCACTTCAGCAAGCAAAAAGGCCAGCCAGGATATCTCACTGATGTTAGGGTCTGTAAAAGGAACTTGCATATCACACAAGAAGGGAAAGGGAGAAAGTGGAAGGGAGTCTACTTTCAGTGTGTATGAAACACGTAAATACTATCAAGATCTGCTATCAAAATAAACTTTTCATGTTATGATTCCATGGTGAATGGAGTATGCGGTATTTGTGTTGGAAGTGACAGGACAGTCATGTTGTGTTCTTCAGTCTGCGTTATTATATTAAACTATTTTTGGTATGTTATTAAAGGTACATTTGAGCGTCTTCATAGGAGAATACAAAAGTACATTGCATATTTTCTCTTTGCAAAGAAATGTTAGTCTAGTGTGTTTGCAACTAAATGGATTGAAATCATTTTCAAGGGTCTATTGGCTTAATTCCTTATTTGTCCAGGTGATCCCGTGTCTTTCTGTCATATATTAGTACTAGATGTTATATAAACAATCATTTTCTTTTTTAAAACCTTTTTCTTTGGTAATAGTGTTTCCAAATTATTTGAGAACATGCTACCAGCAAGTGAGTCAATCTTGATAGTCCTCTTTAATAAAAAGAGAGGATTTCTCAATATAATCCAGATGACAAAGAAAATAAAATGCAGAAGATTGAGACTTGATGTAAAAAAGGCATTACATACTTAACACTTCATGAATCATCCATCAATAGCTATCTCTGAGAAGTAAACCAGCACTCTTTTTTTGATTATCCTTTCACTACAGTATGCTAGTTCTTTCTTGTTATACTTTATATCTCTTTCTAGTTGTATATTATTTTGCGTTTTGCTTTCTCATTTTTTGTCCCTAGATGCTTTCTTCTGTAGTTATCTGCAGTTATTTGACCTACTTTCCAATATTACTTTTTTCAACATTTGTGATCATTAAAAAGCTGACAGTTTAAACAAGTAAATCATTTTAAATATTTTCTAGCCTTTCTTCGCATGATACTTGTGCAATATTAATATCATTTCCTTCAGGAATTGTCTGAATCATAATAAGACTGAAATGTCACAAATGAAATAAGAAATGAAAGTCATGGATGGGATTTTGATTACAGAGATGTGTACATTATGAAAGGATGCATAAAGGACATGAAAAAAACAAATAAAACGGTTTGGTAAAACTTTAGTTTGGCAAGGCTGCTTCCAGGCAAACAGACTTCTTATCATGTATGACTAACTTCTATATATGCTTAATAAATATTTTATTCCTACTCTTCTGCCTGCACAATCCATTCCTTGCTAATGAAACAGTTGTTTTCAGAAGCTTGTCTATTTATATCCAGCTGCTTCTCATGCAAAAACAGACTGCTTTATATAGAGAAGACAGACATAGACATAAATATACATTGATCACATCTTAACTGCAGTTATATTTGATATTACAGGAGTAAATCTATATTCAAGGATACATTAGTATAAAGCCAGTGCATTTAAAATCAGTTTCAGACATGTATTGTTATGATGCTGAATCATTTGTTCATCGTGCTGAATTTCCTCATGGATAGAGTTTTAGGAATGCAATAGACCATCTGCTGAAGAAAAATCATTAATTACACTCAATATACTTCATTAAAAATTCCATTGGCAAAAAGCTTTGGTATTGCTTCAAGGATTTTAATGTCTCTGTCTTTTAAGGAGCTCAGGTTGGTTAAGTATTCTGTCATTTTTCTTAAGCTATTTCTCTACATATGACTTCAGACATAAAATATCATGATGTCCAAAGTATTATGCACTCCTTAATACTTTGTCTTTCTTATACTGCATGATCAAAGACATTGTGATACAAATGATGAGAGTAACAAGAGTTCTGTTTTACTTCACTTAATACAGAAAATGCCTTTTAAAATTGTCTGGTTTCAAAATCTGACAAAGGCTGAGGTCAGTGCTTCTAAACTATCTTAATTTGTAAGAAAAACATTCTTCTCACTTGGCATGAAACAATCATCTGATCCTTAAAACTTAATCTTGACACAGAAGCGGAGAGGCTAAGTTTCCTTTCAAAAACTCATTTCTAGAGTCTATGTCAGACATACATTTTCAACTTTTTAAAAAGAAGTTATAAATCTATCCATCTGCCTAAGATGTTAAGCTCTATGTTGATAAATGTTTCCCAGACATTTCAGTTCATTGGCATATGTGAAGTACAAATTTAGAACATAATGGTGTCTTTTCATCTTAAAATTTATTAATGTGTTTTAAAGCATAGAAATAATAAGACTAAGGTTTATGTTCATGTTTTTTTATACCCTGACAATAATGTAAAAATAAAGAAATACAAATGCAAATTCATAGAATACAAACAGTATGGTATAAGTATAATCCACTAAACAAATATAAGTGAAGGAAAGATGAGTTTTGTGCACTGCTGTTACTTTTGGAGGGGAAACTGGGAAAAGTTTTATTTTAATTACAGTGAAAAAATAAAAGAAATTAACAAAATGAAACCATCTACAACAAGTGCAGCTGAGCCTAAAATATAAAAGCAACCTTCTTCAGGGACCTGTACTTAGCACTTTGATCACCCTTCCTAAAGATTTCAAAACCTGAATAGTCAACAATACCATCAAGGCTGCTTTACACTGTGTTATATTTACAATGAGCTTTACATGAGAGGGTAAAACCAGGAAAATCCCGGTGTCTGTCTAACAGTTATTCAAGTTCCCCCTTACTCTCTCTAGCAAACATTTCCTGAATCAGAGCAATCCCAATCCTATTACGAGTGGTGGAGGGTTCCTATTATTTAGTCTATTTGCTAGTCAGATAACTAGAAAGATGAGGAGTTAATTTGCCGTAGGCTGATGAAAGATCATTCCAGCAGCCTGTTCAAAGCATGATCTTCTCCCTCAGGGATGCTGAACCTCCTCCAGATGACTTTTACAAAAAGTTTCTCATTGTTAGAAATGTGGCTGGGGTGAGTGCTCAGACCCTGGGAAGAACTAGGTTATACGAATCCTAATTTACCAGCCCACCAGGGAGGAAAAGGAAACAAACTCTTATGATAAACGTCTTTTCTCCAGCCATGTCTCATAGTATTGTTTGAAGTTTGCGTGACCCCACTGAGATGGGACTAACTCTCTGAAAACCACATCTGCTCCACTTAATTTTACCTGTCTTATAGAGAGTCCTGACCTACCCTGGTTCTCTATCTCCCTTTATAGCCAACTGAGAAGGAGATGGTGCCAGAGGGAGATTTGTCATTACTAAGGAAGGGACCTTTGAGGCTGGTGGATAACTCTTCTCTAGGCTGATTATTCCTGAATGAAGACTAATCCTGGACAAGTATTTTCAACAAAAGTCTTAGAATTTAGGTGGTTTAAAATGTGTGAAACTAATTTCACCAAAACTTGCATCTTCCGGTAGGATCTTATCATTTATTTTTTTGTAATATCTGAGTTGGATTTCTGCCCAAACTAGACACTCTGAGTTTCATCTTCTGTCCTTCACTCAACAGTACCTGTTAACATTTCTCATGGTTACACATTAACAGTATCTGCTTGAGCTGCCTGATATATTTTATTTACAATTTGGATGTAAAAGCAAAAAAAAAAAAAAAATGAAATAAACAAACAAAAACTTGTGTAAAATTTGTATTAATCAGTAGAGTATCTCTTATTCTTTTTTTTTTTAACTGACATATACAATCAGTTAGCCTGCTTAAAGGCCAGACTTCTCATAGTGTGAAACTAAATGTTTTAATAGACCGAGATGCCAAGATATTTTCTTGGATCTTCTTGTGCATCATTTGACAATATGACCCCATTTCCCTGAGGAGATATTTACAATGTACCCCAGGTTCCAAAATACTGCATGCTCTGAATAAATGTAGGTGAAAATTCAACTCCAGTAAGTAAGTAGTAGTAGTTGCCTTTCACTTTCAGCACGTGCCCTTTCTTAAGCTGCATAAGTTTCAATAAAAACAAGCAAGCTAACAAAGCAAAACAACTTTGCTCCTTCAGATCTGTTTTGTATTCATGAGGACTCCAAGGGAAACCATTCAAGAAAAAAAGTTCATGCTTTCACCTTCTCATGAACTCTTCAGAAAGCAGAAACACAATCATTTATTTACAAAGCCAGAGGAAAAAATTTCATGGAACCTCAGAGTTTGAACAAGTTACTATGCAGTTCAATGTAAAAATAATTATGTTAGAGACTTCAGGTTAGTTAAACAGATTTTTATCATGTTTATTTGTGTATATGAGTGAGAAAGAGGGAGTTACTATACATCAGATTTCTTGGTCATTTATGATACAAAAAAAAAAAATATGCTAAAGTCAAAAACATTATTTCTTTTCATATCCATGGGATCAGATCCACAAAACCAAGAAAACGTTTTGGCCCAGATCAACAGTTATTTGGGCACATAAAGTTGGATTTAATGCTCAAGTACTTAGACAATGATATGCAATGATATGTGTTTGATACATATTTTTGGTGATCTAACTCTGACTTCCTTGACATTACCATCAGTCACCACTGATATTGTTATAATGCACACTTACCGCAAGTAAGCCATTTGATTTTATGTGTATTTCTAAAGGAGACAAGAATGTTACCCTCATACTACAGAAAAGAGAAATTTAAATAGCAAAACCTTTGTAATAAGACTGTTACTGCTTCTACTGATATATTCATATCTAGGCCTGATTAGAAGCAGAGATAATGCTGAGAGCATTCAAATGGTTCACTACTTTCCCTTTTAGAATTCATATTACATTTCAGATGGACTAAAGACATAACACATGTTCTATTTGGACAGTTATAAATGTGCATTGAAGAGGTTAGCTATAATCTGAGCAGTTGAATCAATAAATGGTTCATGCCAGTAGATCCTTCTTGGCAAGCAACTCTTGATTCCAGAAACAAGGGTTTCGGGAGTGCCTGGATCCCTCCCTAGTTGGTAATAAATTATTTGTGGTTGTTAGAAGCATCTTCCTTGTCCATTGTGCCTTTCTATTGTGCAAATAGGCTTAAATGTCAAGCCTGGTCCAAAACAAAAATGTTAAAAAAACAGTAATGCAAAAGATTGTTCCTTTTCATACTGCCTAAAGATGCATTTGGTTTCATATTTTGATTATAGTTCACCATTGAGCCCTGGCAGTCATATGTACTGGATACATGGCTCAGATAAATATTGACTTGATGGGATTGCTGATTTTCAAGGAATGAGATCAATTTAAGTTAACAATCGAGACACCTGCCAAAAGGATATTTGGACAGTAAAATAATTTCTGAAACATTATGGGAATGATTAGAAAAAGTATGAAAAACAGTAACACTGAATCTTAATTTTTAACTACTGGTGTCTAAAGTCATAATGACTAGCTTGTGTAACTGGAAATCTTACTCAGAAAAGGAAATCATATATTTCCATGTAATTAAACTATGCAATATTTTTAGCTTTAGCAAGTGTCAGTTGAGGGTTCTTGAATCAACTTTTAATTAAAATTTGAGATTTAAAAATTGAGTACACTTCTTTCTCTGTGTTTTAATTACACTAGAAGACAATCACATTCAGTGACACATTGCAGTGCAGAAGAACTAGACAATCATTACCTGTCCAATAAGTAATGGTCAATTCAAATGCTTCAATAAATTTGTCAATTATGTTTATTCATGAGATGAATACAATAGCATCTTCTTAAGGTTCCTTTTCACAGACAAAGAAGTTTATACTCTTCTATTAGCTTTCTTGTTAACTTTCAGTAAATGTGGTATTAATAATTAGCATTTGTGTGGATGCATACCCATCAGGGAGAACACAAAGACACAAAGCTACTGAGCTTCCTTCTGGTTCCTACTCTAATCTATAATTCTTTCTTTTCTGTRTTCGTAATTTTGTAGATATTAACAGAGGCAGCTGTAAGGCAGCTAAGACATTTAGATCTGTGGCTAAAGATCCCTTTCTAAGTGTTTACATGCCACAGAATCTCACATGGTAAAAATTATCATCCCTTATGTTACTGAACCAATTCAGAATATATTTGGATTGTCTGATGAGATATTGCTGCAGCAGAATTAATATGGACCAATTTCAGACAAGTATCTTCCCTGGAGAAAATGTGAAGCAGAGAACAGATCTTACCTTTTTTATAATAGGAAAGATTATACTCTGATTTAAACTTGTCTTTTGTTGGATTGTTCATAAATGCAATTTAAAAAATATTAACCTGGATTTCATGATTATTTGTTTAAATCTCATCTGGACCATTACACTAAAAATCCTGATATATTACTAAATTTCAACATTAGATTTATTTTCATGCATTTTAATTCCTTTTGAAATGCATATTCCTATTAATAATATATCATGCACTTCRGCCCTATTTGTGCAGTGACACTTGTGAAAATGACACCTTTGGAGCAAATACAGGTGCTAATGTATTTCATTGCCATCTTTAAAATAAATATAACTCAGACTTCTTCTGACGAAACCCTTTAATTATGCATTACTTTTTATCTCATTGTTTGTTTAAACATTCAAAGTTTTTGCAGAGCTGACATTGAACCAGTGGTTTGTATAGCTGTGTCCTGAAGGCATTGGTAATTCCAAAAACACTTGGGAGATTTATGAACTACAGTAGACAAATTTTCTGAGTATCCTTCAAAGACCATACCAATTTATTAGGATGTCATTTTTACTTTTTAAAAATTAAGGAGAAAATAATAACTTTTCTCATCCATCTACCAAGACAGAAATTGTATTTTCATCATCTCTTGTAATATTTTATACCATATTCTTTTTATTTACCACAGACTAGGTTTCATGACAGGTTTCTTAGCAGGATTTATGAAATATTCAATTGCAGTATCATAATTTGTTACAAAAAACTGTTCTCTGGCTTCTTTCTTTTTTAATTTAGTATTTTTTATGTATGCATGTTAATATTCCTGGGTTCACTTCTCTGATAAGTCAGTGAGCCATTGTGATGCAGTAAAAAGGAAATAAATACATTTTTATGCATTGGTGAACCTATTACATTTTCCAACATTTGAGAATTTAGCTCTTCTGAAGAGCCATTCCACCTAGCAGCTAAGGCCTGGCAACTTCTCCATGAGTTTCTTCAATATGGAACTATGAAGCTTTGTCCTCAATAACTGATTATCTATGTAATACTCTAAGAATTTTGGGGATATTCTGTACCTATACTCTGCTCATGTGCTCTGTTATGTTCATGTGCTCTGTGAACATAACAAAATTACTTTTAAATTAATTTGAGAAAATATGTGCTTGATTACCTTTTTTTAATGAAAGACCAGGTGAGTCCAGGTTCTGTTAGATTCTCTATTTTAGTATTGCCCTTAATAGGACAATAACAAGGTCAATCCTGGTCCTTTGAGGTAATTAGTTTTTTTCCCACTCACCAAAAAAAAAAAAAAAAAAAAAAAAAAAAAAAAAAAAAAAAGCTCTAGCTGCTGGATTTTGGATTTTGTGAGGATTATAGTGTTGAAATTACTCTGGATATTTGGAATTTCCCATCCTTATTTAGTTCTTATTGCTATTGTTGTTATGGTCAGGCAGATGTTTACAATAAGCATCTGTTTTCCTTGTTAGCTCTGTGTGAACTTTTCTTTTGACCCTGCAATAAAACACAAAAACTAGACTGTGGATTGCTTAAGAATAAGTTTATTTAATGAATTTATTGTAAGACTGAGTAGAACAGGAATAGCTGGTCAAATATATGAAATAATTGCTAAAAAAATGCAAGGAATTCATACATACTACATTGCCTTTTATAGTAAATTTTACAGGATACTACAAATTCTTTTGAGGATTGATTATAAGAATACTTTCAAAGGCAGCAAGAACAATTAGTTATCTATTTTGCATGGAAAATTAATGAGCCTTAGGTACACCAGTATAATTTGCACAATCAGTTTCTTCAACAGTGGCACAATTTGCAGTTTTCCATGTGCTTGTCAGATATGATTTTCAGTTACTGTGTCACATTTTTGTAGCTTCCAGAGTAATTTTATTTGTGAACTTTTAATTTTTTATTCTGAAGCTTCTTTTTTCTTTATTTCTTGTCCTTCATATCCATCTCCGCAAGGCAAAAAGAAAGGAAAGGAATGAATAAATAAATAAATAATATCTGACAGGATACTACCACTTCATTATGAATTATCTTAAGACTAGGGATTTTGAGAGAATCTTCTTTATGTTCTGATTTCTTTTACTTGACTATAATGATTTTTTTTAAGAAAAAAGTATACTGAAATCTATCTTAATTTTCACACAGTTCCAAGAAGACCAGAGCAAGTCTATCCAAGAGGATACTGTACAAGCAGAATAGTCTTATACATATTAGTGTTKTCCCTGTGTCTTATACACAAACTGTTGTCCCTGTTAATCTGACTGGTCAGTCTTTCACACCTTCGGGATGTGTAGAAGGTTGCTGTGCTACTTACTTCTTCTAATATAGCAGTTTTTGTTGGGTATTCGTCATGCTATCTCTTTTGACTGTCTTGTGACATACATAATAGAGATCAATGTATTCATTTTATTGCTTTTGACACTCTTTATTCTTTTAAATTACTTCACTGGGCTTCTTGCTCATCCCTAGCATGTCTGTTTTCCTGTTTTCTGTCAGCATGCCGTGTCAGAATATCTATCAGATCTATCACTACTAAAACAGAAAATTACTGCAGATGTAAAAATCCACACGTACTGTTTATGCATCTTTACATTAGAACATCACACAGTCTACTTTACAGAAACTGTACGAGCTTGGAATTCAGTGCCCGAATGGAGGAGCTGTACCATTATTCAATATTTCTATATACACACAGATATATACATGAACACAGATAAGATCAGTGACTTTAAAAAACCACATCACCACTTACTTTTGGAATACTCTAAATAGAAGTTTGACAATTGTAAGGGCTTTCATTGGTTATCAGATTTCCTCTTACTGTAAGCCATTTTTTACAGTTAAGTAAATATTATCAGAATAGAATATTGTATATTACTTTAGCATATCCTGACAGATATGTTCTCTGTCATTTTCACTATACTAATGATTTTTAAGTGCAGAATAATTTCAGTGGAAAATATGGACTAAGGTTCAAGAAAGAATATCTATGCACTGTGCATTTATCCTCTTAGTGTTTGTATTGTCTGTTATTTCAGAGTCAAAATGCTTGGAGTACTAACAAGAATAAGGGATAAGATTTTCAAATGCCAATTTTGAATATTAATCTTTGAGTCAAGGCGTACTTAAACCTGAAGCATCCCACATACTAGTTAATAATCCTAACTGAATATGACAAAAGTAGTGATACTCCTCCAAGATACATGGGAGAGGCAGGGAGAATCCAGGATACTAAAGATCTGAGCAAGGATTTCCAGAAACCTTGTTGAGCAATGTCACCATATAGATTGGTTTATGCTACCTGGGAAGTGACTGATCTGGGTTCCCTAGACTCCCTTTCTGATTAACAAAGAGAAATAGGTGCCTTTAGGATATAATCTATACCACCAATTTTRTTTGCCTACTTAAAACGAAATAAATAGCACCCTACACTTTAATGACTGTTGGCTTCACATTGACTAGATATTTACTTTGTGCAAAGGCACAGGATGAAGCACAGAGACATGAGCGTACATGAAATGACTTTCCGTCAAATGATTGAATCCAACTGTGTTCTAGGTTCCTACATTAAGCAGAAGACAGGAAGACCTAGATCAGCAGACACATTCTTCTCACAAATTTTAGCCAACTGAAAGTTGACTTCAGAATATGATTCATCCCAACATCTACCTTATGGTGTCAAGTATGGCATTTTTGAGATGAGTATTAATTTCCACTGACTATAGAGGAAGAAAGGTGATTAATTTGAACTTAGACAACTAACCTTTAGGTAACTAAAATAAAAGGAGGGGAATAAGGAAATCCCCCAGATTCTGAATTGATTTTGAAAAGAATGTTATGAAGATTTGATCTATGTTGCTGAGTTGAAGGTGTTTTGCAAAGATGATTCCTACTTCAAGGACACACTGAATGTTCTTTGATGATGATATTGGTGATTTTAAGCTTGAAATGCTAGGATGGAAGGTTAGTATGCTCAGATCTTTGATTTATAAATGTCAGTCAGSTATTGAGGTCAGTGGAAACTTGGCATGATGTCTTACAATTGGAATTAAGTGATAAAGTAACTTGTATGTGACATCAGAATTACAGCAATGGAAGATCTGCCCTTATTTCTTCTTTGGCCAGCTTCCACACATTTTTTTTTCCAGATATCACTATGTATTTTCAGCCTCTATTCTGGCCAACAATAAAGCTAGTCTGGCAAGCTTAAGTGCAGGCCCTCATATTTGGAAAGGCTTTTTCACCTTTGACACCATTCTKCATAAAGTAAGCAAAGCCTCTGTGTAATTTCGAGAAATAAGGCAAAGCACTGGAAGAAATAAAAGTGACTAGAACTTTTATTTAACTTTTATTTAACTTCTGCAATAATTCTGATTTATGTAATAACTATCTAACACAAATAATAATGACAAATGCTCAGCAAAGGACATTTTAAAGCCATTGGTTGCTCTATTACTTATTGGCAACAGCTGTAGGGTAATGCTGAGGGTGGAAAACATTCCAGTGTATATAAGACTGTTYTATTACGTAACTGTGTTCTTCATAGGGTAATTTCCAGGCTACAAAGTTGTCATAAGAAATCATTTCCATACAAAATTAATAAAAAACATCTTCCTTTTGTAGATTTCTTTAGACTTGCATGTCTTATATTAGGAAATTCCAGCTTGTTTAATCTAAGCAAACATGCTCAAAATTAACTACAGACTCAGTTGAGGAAATCTGTGCAATAATTGTTAAGATTTTCAAATTATGGTGTTTTGATCCCTTGTAAGTTAATAAGCTAGAAATTACTACAATTTAATTGGGAAATTTTTATATTGTTACAAAAACTGTATTCTGTTAAGTAAATAACAATGGGTCAAATTATATTTTTCTTTTATTCAAAGCAAGGAAAGCTATACCTAGTGTGAACATGTGTTTGCAGACCAGAGAGTACCAAAAAAAAATTAAAAAAAAAGAGGATTACTAGTATCAACTTCTGATACTTTTCACAAGAAATCGAGTATTGATATGAGACATTTAAAGAGAGATTGATTTAGATTTCTTAGCTGATGTTAATATTTTTCCTTGCTATATGCAAATATCATATTTACTGGAGTAAATCATCACAGTAATATTTAATTTAATAGAAAGACAATAAAAAACATTTACTGGTAAATATAAAATAGAATGTATTTTACTAAGTTCTCTACAAAAATATATTGTATATCAAATATAAATTTTCCTAAGTCAGAGTTAGACAGCTCAAATTTAGTTCAGATATATGAAGGAAGTTTTCCAAGAGAATTACAATTAATTCTTCAAAAATATCAGCTTGTCAGAAACAGAAGATGGGATGCCTTCATTYTGGCAAGGTTTCACAGAATCCTGATTATTACTCTCACAGTTTCCTGAATACAAAAAAAAAGAGGAAAAAAACAAGTCCTTGAACATATTGGACTGAGACTTCATAGAACCTTAGGGTAGAAACCTTAGGTGGACTTCACAGAACTATGGACTGTGATATTCCTTGCTCTTTTTAGTAACCAAAAACACAAGCTTTGTCTCTAACCACAGGTTTCAGGGTTAGGTTTTGCCCAATGATAGTCTTTTGATTGACTTCAGAAGACAATACTTCTCAAACTCTATTAGTAAATTAGAATGAAAGCATCTTGCATAAGATTTTTAGTCTAATGTCCATAACAGCAGCCTTAATTTTCTATAACCTTAATTATTTTATCTTCAAATTCTGCAAACAATTATAATCTTCTTGTTGTTATAGTTCATGCCTAAATATGAAGTATAATGCTCAGAAAAATCCTCTTTTACTTGCTTTAGCAAATGCCTTCAGAAAGGATTTATAGTTTGATCTTTTGTCTTAAACCTCTCTCAAGCTTGATGTCTACATGGATATATAGGTATCTGATATAGATTCAGACCACAACTTAAGTAAAAAGTGCCTTTCTAAATGACTAATGACATGCCCATCTCAATTGAATTTACATTATTTCTAAACAAAAACATATTCTTTTTCTAACAGAATGAGGAAACAGAAAAAAAAAATGGTAGCCAGAAGAGACAGAAAGTCTATGAATATAGGGTAAGATATTAGGACGATGAAATATTCAAATCCTTCAAAGATGAATATTTAATCTGGTAGGTGTTGTGCAAAAAAATACAACAGGAGATGTTTCAAAAGTCTCAGTTTGTATTTTGTGTATTAAACTACTAGGACTTTTGAAACTTGGATGAAAATTCCTATTCAAAGTCAGGAAGGAAGATTTGAAGCATAGGACAATTTTAAATATCTATAAGTGATTCTTTTTCTCTTGTTAACAATTGGAGAATACTGGAGTAGAAAAAAGGGAGATGGTTTTATTTTCTTCTGTGGGAAATATCACCCAGCTTAAGTTTCCAATAGAAGGAAAACATCGTAACTGACAGTCCTGTTTAAAGAAATTCACCACCATTGATCAGGAGTTTCCATTTCTGAGGGGAAAAATTTTAGAATGTCCAGGTGGCCAACAGATGACTCGTTGGACAACTCTGTGACCTGTCAGAGGCTCCCTTTGCTTGAGGCTCCTTAAATTTAGTTTTGCTTCAGGGTACTGAGGGACTAGTTGTTCAAACACCATCTCTTAATTTAGCAATCCTCATTTCAGGAGTGCTGAGCATTCACTTTTGATAATGCTCCTATAGATATTGTAAGTGCTCAGCACTCCTGAAATTACTTCCATTTAAGTGTCTTGATTTAGACCCTGCACTTTCAAAACTTTGGCTTACGCCACTATGGGGTATTTTAATTAATAAGACAAGACTAAAAAAGGGAATAAAAGTTATGCATTTTTATATTAGTTTAGACAATGTCTAATCTCATATATTGCYAGTTTTGAAATTGAGTCCTAGGAAAAAAATAAATTTGCCTTTGTAAAAAATAATCCTCTTCATGAATTATTTGACTAATACCATATGAAAGCAAGATTCTAAAGGTTTTATGGGGATATTATTCAAAAATTAGGAATATTTCCAAAGACTGGGTAAAGTAAAGAATGCAACTATAAATCTTTAGGGTCAAGTACAAGGAATGCTTTTTTTTGAACATGATTCAGACAATCTCTTAGTGTGCTTCTTTGTTCTCTACCTCTTTAAAGGCCAAGCTATCAGTAATTCAGAGTATGTGTCTAATGTGTACTTACACCCTCTATATTTGGAAAGTGTAACATAGTACATTTTTCTTAGCTGTTTGAACTGTTGATACTCTAAAGCAAACAATAAAAGTTCACATTCTTGCTGTTGTATGGAACAACTGCTAGATGTCAAATTACCCCTAGACATTTTGCTTCAGCAAATTACAATTAATAGTTTATTTTCCATCCCTACAGAAGCACATTCTGTTGATAATGAAGAAAATAAAGTCAGGAGTACAAAAGAAAGACTACTTGTAAACAGACTAACACTTTACCTTCAAAGCAAAGAGGTGGAAGCTATAGGTTTGGAAGCTCTTTTTTGTTCCCCATAGGGCAAGTGACATTAGACTTCTTCATAAACTAATCCAGTACTCACTTCCAGTCCCTCAAAAGGGGAAATCAAGAGCTCATTGTATAATAGTTCATGCCAGCACCACTGGGAACACTATATTTAGCAACAACAGATGCAGGATAATGTGTAAGTCAAAATCCAAAACAGCCTAAATACTGTATTTTATTTCCAAGACTTCCTAAAAAGAGAAAACAGACTTCTTGAATTTAAATAGTTTTGTATTAAAGCCATAACAGTAAGAAAACAAGTAAGAGAGATGAAAAATCTGTATTTTTGCAAGCAAAACTGATGCAGACTTAGTACTTGCTTACACATGTGCGCTAAAGCACAGACAGAATTTGATCTTCTGAATATTTCATTAGAGTGCTGACAGATAAACATCTGAGATACAATTGCTGAGATTGTATATGAAACAATTATGCCAACAGAGAGTAAATAAATAACAGAATACTCAATCTCTTTCTCTATTTTAAGTGTCTTTGTCTCTCTCTCTTCTAATTGTATACACTATAAAAACTGGCTCATATATACTTTTGGAAAGAAAACACAAGAGTTGAGGTTCTGATAACTCTATGAGATTGCAATGTTCATGATTCATACAGAACCACCTTTGTAGCTGAGAAAAAAACAAATTATAAACTCAAGTAAGTTAAACCATGTGAAAACTAATTCCGGTAGTCTTTATTGGACTTCATGGCTATTACTTAGCTCTAAAAAGTCTCATAAATAGACAACAATCTATAGGGTTAAACAAAATCTAGGCTGAAAGTCAATGGCTGTACCAGCTTTCAGGTAGTGTTATTAAACAGTTTGTAAACAACTGATAAGCACAATAAACATTATTTGGAAAGTTCAAATGATCAAAATTCATCCTTTTCCTATAAAAATCTCTATTATACTATGCTACCATATAAATATTTCTCTATTTCGGTACATCAGCCTGCAGCTGGAGAATTAGGCCAAGTTCACATATTTTACAAATTAGGACTACTATGACTATGATTAATTAATAGGAAAAGGGCTACATTTGTAACTAAATATTTTGACAATGAATAATTTATACAGGTTTACTTTTAGCATATTGGTAAAGTGAGCTTCATTTCATATACTGCACAATGAATTCTCTCTAAAGAAGTGCATGAAAACAAAAAATTGCAAACATAAAAATCCATTGCTCATTTCCACATAAAATTTGAAGATTTATACACAATATATTTGGGATATATTCCTAAAATACATGATAGTCTAGGAAGAATAGAGGATCTGTTATTTCCAGAAAGAAAAAACAATGATGATTTTTTTTCTAGGAGCAAGATCTTCATGTTAAGTTATTCATTAACATAATCCTCATCCTCATGAAAATGGTTCTTTGTGAAAATAGAGAGAAATATTCAGTAAATTAAACTTGRCCCAGTGATTTAAAGAAGCAGATATCCTGTAAAAGGGTGAAAAGATAWGTTATCTTAATTTATGAGCTTTACAGTCATGAGTCATGTCCTGTTATGGTTATTATATTTACAAGGGCTATATGACTGCTAAAATAAATAACAGAACTATGACAATTCAAAATACATGATGAGAATGCTCATAAAAACTTCAAAACATACTGAAACCACAATAAAGTCCTTAATTTTAGTTCACAGCAATTTTCAATAACAGCACTGATGTGTAAAAATATGCGATATTCATTTTGGTAGAAACCTTAATTATGAATATTAGAATCTAGAGTTAAGATTTATTCTTCTCTAGAGTTCAAATAATTGGTGGTAATGTGTTCTCTCTTGAGACAAATAGAACTGAGATGATGATGAGAAGAGAAGCAGAAGTACTGACTTGTCACAGACTATTCATGGATGTGACATTGTCACAAAAAGAGGCAAGAGAATTTGAACCCTTTGTGTATCTGGTTGGTTATGTGACGCTGAATATCAATCAGGGATGGATGAAAAAAAATGTGCTAAGTTTCAAAGCAAAACTCTTCATTGCATACTAGCTGTAGAAACAATAGTAGAAAATTATTTTCCATTCAGAGTTAGCAAAGCTCTTTTCACTCTAATGGCCTAATGTGAATTGACAGTGAAATATATCCCCAGAGAACCAAAGCAGGATGCTGTAAGTGAAGACAGCACAAATCCATTATTAYTGACATAAATACCACTTTATAGATTTCAATAAGAAAACAAGATTTTTTTTTTTAGATTTCTGTAGATTTTTAACCAGTATAAATTTAGATGTGGATAACGGCTTCTTTTCTCTTTTCGTTTTCCCTCTAGTAAAAAAACACTGATAATTTAATTGCCATGTCACGTGTTTCATCACCTGAAGAGAAAGGAAATAGAGGACTCTGGTTTGAATTTTACTGTTGATGTACCTTACTAGAGCTGTGTACAGTCTTAAGTCCTTGACACAAACAATATTTATTCTTCCTTTCCAAGCACATAGAAGTGGTAGAATCCAAGCCATGATGTGTCTCTGACCTTGAAGACCTGCTAAGTAGTTGTACAGCTCTAACTTTATCGATATTTTTGTCATTTCCTCTATGTCTATTGCACCATATTTTTGTAGTCTGAAATTTTCAAGTTTCCACTCATTGGTAAACAAATGAGCTTTTACAAGACTGAACAGAAAACTACATATGTGACTGCTGTAAGGATGTACACATTCATCAATTCAACAGTTCCACAACTCAACACAGGAATGTAAGGTGCGGGATGATATATTGAGGCTATTAGGATTTTAGCACCATGGCCAGGCTTTCTCTCATAGAATCCTTGTATGAGAGACCTGTGAAGAGGGAATGACTGTAGATATGTATTTGGAAAAGGGGGTTGTGAGCACAAAAGTTCTGGGAAGTCACTTTTTGCTGAAAGAAAGCCTCCAAAATTGCTTTCATACTCTTTGACTGTTATTACTACTGCTTTCCTCATGTGTGATCTATATAGGAGAATTTGTTTCCATACTTAAGTCTCACACCTAGGGAAAATTAAGATCTGAATGTTGCAGTATTGTGATAACGCTGGACATTGCAGCAGAAGTCTACTCTACATGAAGAAAAAAAGAAATTAAGAAAAAATCCTTAAAACACGTTAAATACATGTTTCAATAAGCTAATGCCTCCCTTATAAATATCTTAACAATATAAGGACTTGGATATSCTCATTTGATGCAAAGAGGGAGATTTTCACTATGATTTCACTATGATTTTCACAAAAGAGAGGAAAATGAACAGGCCCTGGGACTCAGCTCAGCTCAATATGTAAACTGACATATTTGCAATGAGATCACTGTATTCATACTGATTTACATCAGCTGGCTTTGCTAATACACTTKTCCTTTTATTTATACCCACTGAGGTACTCAGCATGAGAATTTCAGTAATTTAAAACTTTATTATTCAATTACGTATACCTCTAAGTTGCTATTTTTTTCTAGTTAACAAAAGTGCTGTTTCATTTATCTCGGTATACCTTTTTTTTTTGTTGTTTTTTTTCAATTTGTGATAGAGGCAAAAGTGCATACAGATGAGTGTTTTTTCCCATCTTCCAATTTCTTAAAACAAATGAAAATATTTTTCCTCTTCCTTTAACCTTGCACAAAGAATATATTTGAGGTCAACAAAGTAAGGAAACTTTTAGCCACAAAGGGCACATTTACATAAAATTATGAACAAATGAAAATGAATGGCTAGGTAAAATTGTTACAGACATAAGGTTTGTATAACTACCAATGGCATAAAAGTCATTATACTTTCATTAAATACGATTTCAACATTAGCTACTGGCCTGCTGGGTCAAATATTTATTTTCTAGGAGTCCCATCTGTTTCAAGCTACCAGCCAAAAGAAGTGAATAATAAAATGTATAATACACACAGTCACAAGGTACAGAACAATATTTTTCAGGATGTTTGTTCTTCAGTTAACAAGAGCAGACAAATAGACCCACCATTGGCCAATCCATTTTTTATTGGTGGAATTTTTATCCAGTAATCTGCTATCTGTTTACTACGTTAAAAAACGCTGTAAAAGCTATGTTTATATGCTGTCTCTCATTATCATCTAAATGGTGAGATCCTTGTGGATTTCAACAATCTCTTTCTTGTTGTGACTAAGGTGCTGCAGTAAACATTACATGATAACACTGAGGGGAAAAAAACAAGACAATATAACCTGTGAAACAAAGATACATTGTTATCTCTTCCATAATAAAATAGTATTTTTTCAGATCATGCACCACACAGCAGAATTTCCTCAATAAAAAGAGTTTACTATCAAACCAATAACTTCTTGTATAAGGAACATTCTTCTGTTTACTCCTAATGTTTTCCCTTTTCCTTTCCTTTCCTTTCCTTTCCTTTCCTTTCCTTTCCTTTCCTTTCCTTTCCTTTCCTTTCCTTTCCTTTCCTTTCCTTTCCTTTCCTT
>NW_020454805.1:1775850-1817387 GCF_003342845.1 Nothoprocta perdicaria
TTTTCTTTTCTCTCAGATGTTATAGAAATTATGATTCCTGAAAACCTGAATGTGATGTACTCTAGATATTTCAGCAAAGAATCATTCTGCAATTATGCATGTAAAACTTAATCCAGTAGCTGTATGAGATTAATCCAATGACTGTGGAGAATGTCAGGCACAATCAAAGTTGGCAGATATGTAACTTCTCTGCTGGTAATCTTGACAGTTTGAGAGATGCAAGCAAAAAAAAGCTCAAAGTTGAATTCTGAAAAAAAAAATTGCATTTGCATTGTGTTTTTTGCATTTGTATGTGCACACAAATTATGTCCATTTCCACTGCATTAAAATTTCAGGGTATCACAGATTATAAAAAGCCTCAAGAGTTAGAACTGTTAAATAGGTAGATTACTTAGACTTAAGAAATTGAGTAAAAAGCATATTCCACCRTAACATGCTCTACAAAGCACATTTCTGTCTAGTTTCTGTGACCACAGTGTACCACAAGCATGGAATAAGCTATAGTTATATTTCCCAATGATGCAGAAAGGGAGTATTATATTTCTGTAGATCATTATTTAAAAGCATGTTTCTCCTTTCAATATATTTTCCTGCTTTACCGAGATCATTTTAAGACCTCTGCTTTAGTCATTTTGAGTCATAATCACAAACTGTACCGTCTTCTACACTTCTGCAGGGAGAATATATCTGGGTTTCCGTAGTGACTACCAAACAGATTTTTTTTTTCCCCTCCTCCCATACCCTGTACTCACTTCCGTTAGGAATTCCTGTGGTGTGGGAGGGCAGCTCTGCGCCATTCACACACTCACAGGCACAGATGTGGCCTTTGGGGTCTACGTCTGTCTCACTTTCCTACTGCTGAGCAATTGTAGCCCCAAGGCCATCTCCAGACTTGTAGTAAGTATTCAGAGCACCACATTTATTATGTGTATCAGCACAGCAGAGAACTTTTCAAAGGAAGGAGGAAAGGAAAGGGGAAGGAAAAAAAGAAGAGAAAGGGGAAAGGGAAAAAAACAGGAAAGGACCAAAGAATTAGGCCTTAGTAGAAGAACCAAACTGTGCCACTGGAGTTCTCTAAAAACATTGAGGAGAAAAACCCTGTTCTATCCATAGCTGGCACTGTCTGAACTGTCCCAGTTACAGGACTATGAAGTAACATGGAATTTTTGAGCCTTTGGAACAAAATCTTACTTGAAGCTACTGATTTGATCAGTAAAATGCCATAAAATGAACTGTAATTTGATCTCTTCTCAGACAGTTAGTGGTGTACACGAATGTCAGAGGAGAATATGCTTAAATCATCTGATTTCTTTGAGAAATGTTACCATGGTGAGCATTTAATCATAACAGATGTAGCTCCTGCTTCTGCCAGCACGACATTCATATGACCACACAGATCAGCACAGGCCATTTCCTGCAGCAATATTTTATTGCATAACCAAACCAGAAAGAAAACCACCTGGAAGGGAGCTGAAGGATGTAGAAGCAGCATTATTCTGTACCAAACTATACCCCATAGTATGCTTCTTAGGAGCTTGTTAATGGAGCTCTCCCATGTACTGTAATGTAACACAGGAAATCCAGAGGCTTCTCAATGGGAAAATGCAACTATATAGCTGAGCATATGGGAGTTCAGGAACTCATAGCCTTGGTACTCTATTCCTGCTACAAAAGAGAAGATGAACTCCTTCCTTCTTCATGAAGTATTCTATACACAAGCAAAATGTGAACCTGATTCTCCCAAAGGATCTTCACATATTCTGTCTACAGAAGACAAAGAGAGGTTCAGTTCAGAACAAGGGTATTTCCATTTTCAGCTTGACAGTATTCTCATAATGAAGAGCTGGCAAGAGGAAGCAGTGAGAGGATTTCCCTGCATTTGATCATGATCATACTCTCTCTACTAATACATCCTCCTCGGTTCATAAAGATTCTTCTAAAGAGCAATTTGATTTGTCTTTGAAAAGCACTGGAGTGCATCAAATGTCATTAGTTCTTTAAGTGTGTCCATGGATTATCACAAGCCTAAGGCTTTATGCAGAATCTTTGGTCTCCTGGAGACCACTCTCCAGTGCAGTCTTCCAAACTCAGATACTCCCATGCACTTTTACAATAGCACATCGCAAATTAGAACCTTTAACCTATTCTCATATGAGTAGGAAGGCACAGGAGGTTAGGACCTAGAATCTTTATTCTGTATCACTGTATTTTAATGGTTACTTCTAGAGAAACAAATCTTGAAGCAGTGGCTTTAAACTACACATACCTAAGCAGAATTAGCTAGCATAAATCAATGGTATCACATTATCATTGGATTTTGTGTGTATGTGTGTGTGTGTGCTTATTTAACTAAATCTCCCTATTTCATTCATGCCTGCCTGCTTAAGTCTGTATTAAATATCTAATCCTCTCCAACCTTAGCTATCACATTTTCATCTCCCCTCATTCAATTTACCTACTTTTCTTCCTTCACTCCCACTCCCATCCCACTCCTTCAGGCTCTCCATTAGTCTAGTAAAGTATCTCCTACATTTTCACCTTCTTTCTTATATTACTTGGATAGTGTCAGCTATTCCTCTGTACTGAATAATTCAAGCCCTGCAACTCCCTCTTTAAATTTATCTACCTATCCATTTCCCTATGTATCTACTCCACATTACTCATATTCTTTTTTATATCCCATCCTTCTTGTACTTCTTTTCTCCTAGTTGCTCCATTAGGAAGTGATTGCCCTCCTGTTAGAAAGGAGTTATTTATTCAGGACTACCTTTTTTCAACATGCTCTTTTAGAAAAGGCACAACTTTTAAAGACGAGCAAGAGCAATTCTGGAATCCATGACCAACCTACATAGTTTAGGAGACTGTATGCCTGTCTTGAATGGGAAAAGCCTATATCACAATCTGTTAGGGATAATTCAGGCAGTATGTATGTACCTGCGATATAAGACACATTTATAGAAAAGTCTGCCAATCATATTGATTTGTTTCAAGTTAAGAGCAATGGGATTCTTTTTCCCATGTACACAGCATAGAGTCAGGAAATTAAACTTTTTTTTTTTTTTTAAATCATCTTGGCTAAAAGTAAACAGTGATCTTAATAATCATAAAGAGAAAATCATGTTTTAAAAAGGTACCCTTCTGATAAGGAAAGTTTGCCAAAATTAAACTCATATAACAACAGCAAGATAAGCAACTTAACAGACATGCTCTTGATATGACAAACAATACTCTAAAATTAGGGGATAATTCCACCAACTCACTATGTTTTATAACCTTTCTGATCATCTTATATTATCAATTAATTATTATTAGAGTTTCCTGTGAAGCAGGGACACATTATCCTAATTTTAAAGAAAAGTATATCCTAATTTTATAGGTTTCCTAAGTCTACTGAATCCTTACTTCATTGCCAAATTCTTTAAAACATTCTTTATGATTTAAAAAGGTCATTTGCTCTGTAAAATTGTTTTAAATGAGAGCAGAGACAAGATTAACACTGCACATATTTGGCAAAAAAGAGCCATTGACTTAAATCAGGAAGCTACATGTATATGTCTGCAATACAAAGCTTTTGGGACTCAGACTTGCACCTCCTGCCAAGGTGAAGACAAAGGCATTTCAGCTTTAAAATACGTTACCGTCAGGATTATTACAGAGAAGTACAATGGATGGCTATATTTCTCCTCTCCCTCTCCAGTAGCATCCAGTTCAAATTTTGACTGCTGTGTGACTGATGGTGGTTTTTGATACTCAGAACAGATAGTAGTACATCATTTATATGAGACTCTATGGGCTGACAGGAGTCTCACTTGTAGTGATTTTAGCACACTTTGAAGAAGCTTGTCATTTCAAACTCACCAGGACCTAGAAGAGAAATACTTTTCATAGCTTCTTTTATAAGGTGACAGAAGAGGGAAGAAAAATCCCAACACAGAAAATACAGGTTCCAATAAGCAATACTATGCACTTTCCTATATGCTTCATCCCTCACAGAGAGAATATAACTCACAGAACTTTGCATATGTTCTTGATAAATAAAAATGGCCCATGTCCAGCCTCTACTTAATATCAAATCCAAGAGAAGAGATAATAGTCCAAGAAGCTGATCACACAAACAATCATTTTCTGAAAACACAGCTGAAGGGATCAAAAGATACTTGAAAATTTGCTGCCAAGAACAATTCTTCTCACATAGCTTCACACATTTAAATGCAGTTGACTACACTGCAAGTTCTGTAAGTTGGTTTTATGGTCAATTCAGTTGTAAGGCATGATTAATCTGATATGTTGTAAGCATTTACTTTAAGATAGATAAATTATATCTTAAATGGAGTTTATTATCCTGACCTGATGTTCAATAGCTGCACAGAGTGCCTAAGGTGATTACATGGTAGATATCTTCATTTAGTCAGATAAATCCTAACCCTGCTTACTGCAGAAATCATCATGGATTCAACTTACATATATCTGTAAGGTATGTTAGTGAGAAGATGTGTTCTTCTGTCATTTGCTGTGCATGAACCCATTATCTATGGCTTCACAGTTCATATTAAAAGTGGAAAACAGGAGCAGCCTCTAACACTTGTGTATAGCATCTGACATTTTCCTCTCCACAGGAAATCCTGTGAAAGTTCACAGTTGAAATCCTGCAGGGTTTTGGCTTTCAATTCAGATGAACAAGAAAGTTTACCTGCCCCTATCTCCACAACCAGTGTACTCAAACTGCAAATAAATGCAAACTCCAGGAGGACAAAGATACTTCTAAATGTTCATTTTCTATAAGATACAAATTTCTTTGACTATTGTTTCAGTTTCTGCCATCATCAAGGATATTGTCATTTTTTTAAAAAAAGACATTGCTTTTTTGATGTGTATTGATTTTCCTCTTTTTTTTGCATTGCATAGAAATATTAATGATCTATTTATATGTGTATGTATGTGTGTGTGTGTGAGAAGTTTTCTCCGACAGTGAAGAATTTTTTCCTATGATACATTATTGAGAATTTTGCCAGATATATTTTCATGAATATGGTTTTCTTGGATCATTTCAAGGATACACTAGGCACAATTTGATCTCATTTAGCATTTCTGAAGCCCTGTTTAGATGGATACAATTAAAGGCTCCTATAAAACCTTGCTAAATTATTGTTCCTGATTTGAGTTTTTCTGTAATTTGGGATGATGAAGTTTTTTCTGATTGCTTATGGAATAAGATTCAGTACTTCTCCAACTAAGCATTTAGTACAGGTTAATATTCAAGATCCATGATCTAGTTCAAACAATTCCTTCCTTCATTTCATCTGTCAGGCACAATTATATTATAAATTATGATTTCTATCATAGTGTACTAAATGCTGCAAAGCCTACACTCATTTAGAGAAAAACTCAGTAACTTTATTGGATGATGAGGAACTTGCAGTACTGTGCAATAAGACTGACATTTTTTCTTCACAGAATCACAGAATTGTTATGATTAGAAAAGATCTTCAAAATCACCAAGTCCAACTGACCTTCCTATCTCTCTGGTTCATATGAGATGTCATATAATCTCACCACAGTCTGTTCTCAATGAACATGGATTTGCTTTTTGTTTGTTTGATTATTGTTTTCTGTTAGGAGAGTATAAGGAAGTAATATACAAAATAAGGAAAGTTTTGAATGGCTTTACATTAAATGGTAGGGGAGAAAAACTACATATTTATTTTCAAAATGTTGTAGGAGTACTCAGTATTTTGTCTGTGATACCTCAGGCCTATGCTTAATAATTTAAGGGTTCTCTTCTAGGCTTATGCCATAGGCTTCCATTTGTCTCTCTTAGAGGATTGAGGGGGAAAAAATATAATTCAAGAGGTGTCATAATACCAAAGATATTCCATAGACACCAGAATTTGACATTTACTCTGCTTTCATGTCAGTACATCTTGTTTATATAATTTATCTCTCTCAAAAAAATAACTATACTCTGTATCTTCTAATAAACGAAATCTTCTCTTGGGATGCTGCTCACCAAGTTATAGAAATTTTCTTTAACTGAAATTGGTTTTGATCTGATTCTTCCAGAAAAGTGATTTTCTCTCCRCTGATTTCACAGAATCACAGAATATTCAAGGTTGGAAGGGACCTCTAGAGATCATCTAGTCCAACCTTCCCGCTCAAGCAGGCACACCTAGAGCATGTGGCACAGGGTGGCATCCAGGTGGGTTTTGAAGACCTCCAGAGAAGGAGACTCCACAACCCCCCTGGGCAGCCTGTTCCAGGGCTCTGTCACCCTGATTTTTCAGCTGATACTGAAAAAGAAAACATATTTCTTCTGCTTTTGGCTTCTGGAGATATACATATACARTACATCCATTATACACTAATCATGAATACTCCTGACGATCTGGAATATAATACACAAAATTAAAATGTTTCAATTTTAAACTAAGAACTTGGCTTACGACAGGGCCTTAGAGATTGTTCAGAAATTTGGTAATACAAGGTAATATAATCTTGAGTTTTACTATATGTTTAGGAGCAATTTCAGTATGTGTTTAAAAAAAAGTGTCAATTTTGATAAGGTCAATCATTTTATTTGTATTGCTGATTTTTTGTAATGTCCCACTTTCTGATATTAAGAGATAATAAATGAAAATCATTTTATTTGCAAGATCATTTTAATCATAAATCAAAGGGTTAGAAAAAAATATAAAAATAGGGGAAAAATACATATGTGTTTCAAGAATAAAACAAGAAATCAATTTCTCAAAAAATAAGTATAATATACTGRGGACAGGGAGAAAGTTTTACTATTTTAGTAAATCTCATTTCTGAAGCCTGAAAGAAAATTTTGGAATGTTTATGATTCTCAAATCCATATTCTGAATATATCTTTCATCTTCTGTTTTATTTCTCTTTCACTCTTATTTTGAAGTACACATTTCACTTTATTAATGTGCATAAGGTATTTATTATATCTCCTCAGCCTTTCTTTCCTAATCAATTCTATCTTTTACTACCTTCTTACATTTTTATTGATCTCCTTGTTTCTCTTTTCAGATATATATATTTTTCTCAGTTTACGGATGACTCTTTGTTCATTTGATAGCGTAAAAATCATGAGAGGTGATAACAAGGCTTTTAAGTAGTCACCTCATCTAAACAGGTTTGTTATCTGCACAAATATATCACTAGCAACATATTAACAGTGCAGTTTTAAGCTTCTGGAGTTTTGTTTTGAAATACTGACATTAATATTTGAAACAGTTGAAAGTTTGAAACGGAAGTGGCAGGTGGAGAATCAGTGTTCATATTACTATCATATTCCACAAATCTACAAACTGTATGAATTTCTGAGCTGCTGTATGTTTTTATAATTTACTTTTTTTTCCACAATAACTTTAGGAAAATATTAAATTTTAGGTGTTTAATGGACTATTCATCAAGGAATTCAAACTTTTATACCATTTATTTTTGGAGGGAGGCAAGAGCCCTGTTCACACGTGAAAGAAGAGAAGGTGATCAAGAGTAGTCAGCATGGATACACGAAGGGGAAGCCATGATTGAAGAACCCGATAGCTTTCKATGACAGAATGACTGACTGGATGGATGATGGGAGAAGAGTGTATGTTGTCTACCTTGACTTCAGCAAGGCTTTCAACACCATCTCCCATAACATCCTCAAAGGAAAGTTCCGTAAGTGGAAAGCTGGACAGGTGGATAGTGAGGTGGATTGAGAACTATCTGCATGGCAGAGTTCAGAGGGTGGTTATAAACGGGGCTGAGTCCAGCTGGCGGCCTGTGGCCAGAGGTGTCCCCCAGGGGTCAGTACTGGGCCCAGTGTTGATCAACTTGCTCATCAGTGACTTGGATGAGGGTACAGAGAGCACCCTCGGCAAGTTTGTGGATGATACCAAGATGGGTGACACTCCAGAGGGCTGTGCTGTCATTCCGAGGGGCCTGAATAGGTTGTAGAGTTGGGCAGAGAGAAACCTCATGAGGTTCAACAAGGACAAGTGCAGGGTGCTGCACCCGGGGAGGAATAATCCCAGGCACCAATACAGATGAGGGGTCGACCTGCTAGAAAGCAGCTCCACGGAGAGGGACCTGGGAGTCCTGGTTGACACTAAGTTAACCATGAGTCAGCAGTGTGCCCTCGTGGCCATCTTGGGATGGGCTATCGTGGCCAATGGGATCCTAGCCTGCATCAGAAGGGGGGTTGCCAGCAGGTCAAGGGAGGTGATTCTGCCCCTTTACTCAGTTTTGGTGAGGCCTCACCTAGAGTATTGTATGCAGTTCTGGGCTCCCCAGTATAAGAGGGTCGTAGAGCTTCTCAAGAGGGTCCAGAGAAGAGCAACAAAGATGATTAAGGGAATGGAACATCTCTCATACAAGGAGACTGAGTGAGCTGGGCCTGTTTTCTCTGGAGAAGAGAAGGCTCAGAGGGGATATGATTAATATGTATAAGTTCAGGAAGGGAGAATGCAGGGAGGAAGGGGACAAGCCGTTTTCATTGGTGGCCAGTGACAGGACGAGGGATAATGGCCGTAAGCTGATGCACAGCTCCGGGTCTCCAGGTGAGGAGSAACTTCTTTACTGTTAAGGTGACAGAGCCCTGGAAGAGGCTGCCCAGGGAGGTTGTAAAGTCTCCTTCTCTGGAGGTCTTCAAAACCCGCCTGGATGCCACCCTGTGCCACATGCTCTAGGTGTGCCTGCTTGAGCAGGAAGGTTGGACTAGATGATCTGTAGAGGTCCCTTCCAACCTTGAATATTCTGTGATTCTGTGATTCTGTGTGGCCAAGAAGGCCAATGGGTTCCTGGCCTGCCTCAGGAGGAGTGTTGCCATGAGGTCAAGGGAGTGGATCGTGCCCCTCTACTCAGCTCTGGTGAGGTCACGCCTGGAGTACTGTGTGCAGTTCTGGGCTCCCCAGTATAAAAGGGATGTGGAGGTTCTAGAGAASGTCCAGCGAATACCTGAAAGGGAAATGTAGGGAGGAAGGGGCCAAACTCTTCTCAGTGGTGACCAGTGACAGGACAAGGGGTAATGGGTGCAAGCTGCAACACAGGAAGTTCCATCTGCATGTGAGGAAGAACTTTCATGTGCTGGTGACAGAGTGCTGGAACAGGCTGCCCAAAGATGTTGTGGARTCTCCTTCCCTGGTGATGTTCAAAGTCCGCCTGGATGCCACCCTGTTCAATGTGGTCTAGGTATCTAGGTACCTTTCGAGGTCCCTTCCAACCTTAGCTATTCTGTGATTCTGTGATTTTGTGGTTCTGTGATTCTGTGAAAGCTCTGGTTAGAGCTTATAAGCATTGAAGTCTGTTGTACTAAATAAACCTTTCTAAGATTTTCCAAGCTGTTGCCTTCAAGAGTTTTCTCATGTAATCCAGGATCTTCTTGTCCATGTTTGCACTAGAAGATCACTGAAAGAATTTTCCCAGAGAGGCTGTGGAATCTCCTTCTCTGGAGAGCTTTAGAACCTGCCTGGATGTGTTCCCTGCTCTAGGTATTCCTGCTTGAGCAGGGGGGTTGGACTAGATGAGCTTTACAGGTCTCTTCCAGTCTCAATCATCCTGTGATTCACATGTTTCTGCAGTAAATATCTCAATGTGTTAGAGGACAAAGGATTCTATTAACATCCTGGTGTTCCGTCTAAAGCTTATTTGTGCAGAACAGTGAGAATGAAATATTTCAATGGTTTGGAACAATCAGGAGACTGTTTAACAAAATGATAAATGTGTAATGCTTATTTAGATCCAAGTCTGTAGGAAAGTCAGTTTTCAGTTAGGAAAGCATTTAAACACCTGCTTTAAATTAAACAAATATTTGCTTGAGTGGGACCGTGTTGCATATCAAGACTTTAAACTCTGCTTCTGATCTATTTTTTTCTAGAGGTATTAGTTTTAAACCCAAATATGAATCAACATGACATATAGCAACCAACACAAGGCAAAGGCAAAAAAAGTGTAACACTTTTGAAAGATTTGCATTACCATTCTCTTCTGAAGTTGCCACATGTGAGACTCTCCACATGAATTTATTCTTCTCAAGCTTCCTTCCTTCACTTTGTCAGCAGTTAAGAGCATAACTACTTCCACAACAAAAGCATAGCTAAACCAAAATATACACAGAAGTGAAAAATTAATATATCACTTAAATACATCCTTAATCCCACAGACTGTTGCAAATATACAGTAGGAATGTATTAGAGAGGAAGAGTGAATGACTGTCCTGTACTAGTCATTTATTTAGCCACACCTAAAATTGCTATTGATCAGCAGATTAGATATATTACTAAATAACTGTTTTGAAATATCTCAATTTATGGTTATTTCTTCATTTTTGTTTCCAGTTCTATTAGAAATGTGCAAAGATATAAATTCTTCTGCTTTGGGAATTTAGTTTAATGTAAAGGGAAAGGTCAACAAGACATAATGAAAAAATATGCTGATCTAGATGACTTTTGCAGATGTTCACTTCTTTCATAAAAAAGCAAAGGAGAAATTCCTATTTTTAGAGGCTCAAAATATTTTCTTCCTGTGTTTGAGCTGTTTACTTTTCCTAGGCCTCTATTTTTCTTTCAGCTTAAAATGGTACAGTTTGCTATATTTATTATATGTTGACCTAATAGAGACATTCATGCCTACTTCTTGTTTCATACGTCACACATGACGCAGTTCAACTGACTGTGATTTTACTGTTTTATTTTCTGAATGTTCTTGATGTAAGAGTCCCTAATTATGAGTTGCTGAGAACTCACATAACAAGTGCTAAATATTTTAAAAATAAGAGTATCATTGCTTCTAAAAGTCATTTACACATGTCTGCTAGTAATTTATGATGGTAATCCTTTGTATCTCCTAATATAATAGTATTTTGTTACTGGATTCATCCCTCAGTTCAATATTTATTGTGCTCATCCACCACACTACTGAGAACTCTATATTGAACAGAAGGTAGAAGATGTATATTTTTTTAGCTAAAGAAAATGGATATAATATATAATGAAATAGTGCTGCCATTACGACCAAAAGATGATATGTGTATTGTCTCTTGTTTATCCTGAATTTTGATTTTCTCCCTGCTTTGATGTGGTTCAATTCTTATTAGTCCATGAACTTTTTATTTTAAAAAGACTAGTTAGTAGACATTAGTAGATAAATTGAACTTCCATTGTGTTGTTGTTCTGCTCTTTCTCACTCCTCCCCATTTTATTTGGTTTTCTTCTACATAACACCATTTTTCAGAGGAGGATAACTGGAGGATATGTTTGCCTTTTAATCTTCCTTTTTGCTCTAACTAGAGGGTGTGTAAAGGCAACACAAGTTAAAAAACATATAAGATAAGATATAGATATAGATGTATTATATATATCCTATAGGAAAGTCTTATATTCCTAAAGACACCGAGAGAGTGTTGCCAAGATTTTGCTAACATTTTCCACCACTTTTTATTGACCTCAGTTGTGAATGAGAAAACATCACCTGAATGTACTATATGTTATGTATCCCAAAATAAGCAATAAGCCAGTTACTACATAAATATGAGATTCTTATGCCTTTGTAATAGGAAGCAAAGAAATAGCAAGTGCAGAAGAAGATATCTGATACTGTAAATCTACCCTTCTGAAAGAGTATAACATTAGAGTCATGGTAACTGATTATCCAGTCTTTTGCTGCTAGTGTTATGATAAGCCCTTAGGCAGAGCTGCATTTATTCTGTCTGATTCTTATTTGTGTTGACATTTTCTAACCAAATAGATATAGCCATTTCTGACTCGATGCTATCTTTACATCAAAGTTCTCAGTAGGAAGTGGCATACGTCTACACAACCCCAGGAAAAGAAGGGCAATATCTTCAGGAGTTGGCTCATATGACTTGGGTTTGGGAAGGCTTTTAGCCAAAGAATAGTGGTGTAGTAGTTTCTTCCTTAGACAGCTCATATAGCAAACTCAAAATCCAACTCAAATGGGAAATGTGAGCTTTTTTCTTAGGTTGCTAAAGGTGTAAATTTTATCTACCTCTGTTCTCAGAACATCTGAGAAAATGTGGTTCAAGGTACATTTCACTTCTTTCTTCAAGGCTAAGTAACTTCAACTTGCTTGACCTTGCAAGGTTGAGAGTACACCGATACCACTCTTCCAGGAACTGTCAGCACACCAATACAGTTCCTGAATTCAGGAGCAGTTCCTGGAGCTGATCGGACACAGCCATGGTACCTGTTAGTCTCATCATAACAGAGCCTCAGTTCAGACAGATTTCAGAATCATGCCAACAGAAACCACAGGTAATCCATTAAAAAGTGCAAAGTTCTGCACTATGGCAGAATAACCTTATAGAATAGCAGAGCCTGGGAAAAGACTGTTGAGGAACAGTCCTCTGGAAAAGATTTCCATCACATACATTAGGGAGAAGGCTCTCCTAAGCACCAGAATTGTTACGTCACTTGTCTCACCTGAGGCATCTCCAGAGTGTGGGGTGAGATTATACATTACAGAGAATCACATAATCACAGAATGTTTAAGGTTGGAAGGGGCCTCTAGAGATCATCTAGTCCAATTTCCCTGATCAAGCAGGGACACCTAGAGCACGAGGCACAGGGTCGCATCCCAGTGGGTTTTGACCATCTCCAGAGAGGAAGACTCCACAACCTCCCTGGGCAGCCTGTTCCAGGGCTCTGTCACCCTCACAGTGAAGTTCTTCCTCACATGCAAATGAAACTTCCTGTGTTTTAATTTATATCCATTACCCCTTATTCTATCACTGGACACCACCAAGAAGAGCTTGACTCCCCTGTAAAGGATGTGCTCCTTTCCCAGCTCAGCCTGGCCCGTACCTTACATGCAGCCCTGTTCAGTTGCTAACCACCAGCGATTTATCTAATCCTGGTAGGCGCCACCATTCTGATTTCTTCTCCCACTTAGACTCAACATAACATTCCTGAAAGATGCATCCCAAAGGGGGCGGTAAGGCTAATACACTAGCCAATGGTCCTCTGAAATGAAAGAATGACTATAAGTCAATCATCTTMTCCTATAAATATGCGGACAGCCCGAGAGCCCTTTGAGTTCTCCTGACACGGCTGCGGCCTGCACAGCAGGATCTCCCCTTGAGCAGGGACGCCTCTCAATGTTACTCCTCGAGGTTGAGAGACCCCCCCTTACCACAACAGATTTGTGGTAAGTGAACATAGCGCGCTCTCTTTAACTTTACTTTGTAACTGTGCACAAGCACCCTTAGTCATAAACCGTTGACCAGGTCTGGGACTAGGATTGGATCCAGCCGCACCCAGACTCCTCTCAGAAGGAGCCTGGAAAGCAAGGGGGGCCCAATCTGAACCTTGTGACCCAACGGGAGGGTATCCCAAGATAATTGTGTATTATCTTGAGCCTCCATGCAGTGAATAATAAGTGACCTTGCCATAGAATCTCGTGAAATCATTGTCCATATTAATAAATCCTATTATTATTTCTTTCATACGAGTGAAGTGCATTTGTCACTCACCCCCGCCACCACTCGTTCCGTGACACCCCCTCAGATGCTTATACATATTGATGAGATCCCCTCTCAATCTTCTCTTCTTCAAACTAAACAGACCCAGCTCACTCAGTCTTTCCTCATACAAGAGATGTTCCAGTCCCTTAATCATCTTTGTTGCTCTCCCCTGGACCCTCTCCAGAAACTCCACGTCCGTCTTCTACTGAGGAGCCCAGAACTACACACAGTACTCCAGGTGTGGCCTCACCAGAGCTGAGTAGAGGGGCAGAATCCACTCCCTTGACCTCATGGCAACTCTCCTTCTGAGGCAGACCAGGATCCCATTGGCCTTGGCCACGAGGGCACACTGCTGACTCATGGTTAACTTGTTGTCCACCAGGATTCCCAGGTCCCTCTCCGTGGAGCTGCTTTCCAGCAGATCAACCTCTAAACTGTCCTGGTGTCTGGTATTATTCCTCCCCAGGAACTTTTGTCTTTGTTGAACCTCATGAGGTTCTGTCCAACTCTCCAACCTTCTAGGCTTAGATTTTGGGTTTACATTACATGTGTTCATCATTTATGGCTGCAGCTTCTCAGCAAGTAACCGTCCAGCACATCACTGTCCTGTTGCTTGTATATCCTGCTTTGAAATTTGCAGGCATACCTTCATATACTAAATATTTTATGAAAAATAAAATAATTCCGGAAGATAGTGGTAAAAATTCTCCCCAAACCACACTCCCATCATCTGGTTGTTACAATCTATTTCAAGGCCTTGAAAAATATTTATATATATAAATATTTTCTTAAAGGAACGGCGAAAATGTGTATATTTAGTATACTCATACACAGGTGGGTGTCTCTCGGTTCCATATTCTAGCTATATTTCTTTTTGCATAGGATTTGTACTTAATTAGGTAACAAGTACAAAGGACAATGCTTAATTATTTTCATTTGTGGGATGTAAAAAAGAAAAAAAAAGAAGAAAAAACAAGGAAAAGGAAAAACTGTCTCTATAAGGTTTGGACAATCTTATTTGACTCAGGAGAAAAGCTCAGCAACCACAGGAAGAAGGATGCATAAGGAAGTCAATTTCTATACTGCCCTCACTGTGCATATTGTATACTGAAGACTGCCAAACTCATTCAACATATAATGTAAATGTGTGCCAACACTCAGATTCATAAGCAGCGGTGTTTAGCACTTCTGCTAATATTCTAAACAAGCACAGAGAAGGTTAAAATAACTCCAGAGCTTTCCTCCTTCACCATAATAAAATGGCATCATTGGGTCAGGGATGATTTACTCTTGCAAATACCAAAGGTTCTGTGTTGTTTCTCTTTATGTATGTTTTCACAGTAGAGACTGTATTTTAACCTCCCAGGATGTCAGTCCAGCATTCTCACCACACATTATATTAATGTACATAATTCCTGTAGAAGAAATGCTTGGTTCCATTATTAACACTTCTTACAATAAAAATAGGGCTTTTATTTGGGTATTATTAAAACACGCACACATTTAATATTTGCTCTCTTAGCTAACTCACTGAATGAATGGCAGCTGGCAACACTTCTTTTTTTTTTTTTTTTTTTTTCCTTTACTGCGCGTTGCCTAGCAATATATTACACTGACTTTGAACAAAAGTGTAATAGTAAATATTATGGTTTCATCTAACATTTCATCTATGAAAATAAACTGCATAAAATGAAGTTCACATTACAGATAGCAGGGTCAAAGACCACTGGAGTAGGCATTCTGCATCTATTAAAATACACTACCCACAGGCTGTCATTATTTATTGGAAGATGTTATGAGTCATGGCAATTCATAACACTATGGTCTCTGGAAAATTCCATCTTCCACTCTGAAATGACATTAGGCTTACAGTATATACATTTTGATTAATTCAGATATAAAAATATCCCACTAGTTACAGGAGAGTTGTTTCCTATCTTTCCTAAAATTGAGAGAGATTATTTCCCAGAAAATAAATAAGATGATATAGAATGAGGCATTTACAATTCCTTGTAGGGGGTGTTGAAATGAATAAGGCTGCATATGAAAGCTTGTTTGACTATCTACTTAGTTTCATTTTAAAGATTTTAATCTTATCATTCATGATTTATGCACAACATGTACTGCCACTTGCTGGTCTGTTCTATAAATACTTTAGTAATTTGAATTAAGATAATGCGTTGTCTTTGCTTGGTAGATATATTACAGTTCTGTACTCACTTAAAGCTCCACCAAACCATAAAGCCTTTTTGCATTTCAGATTTAGCTAAAAATATTCCCCCATTAAAATAGCAATCATCATTAAAATTAGCTCCCTGATTCTGTTGATTAATTTTTCAGTAACAAGCAAGTTTTCTGAAAAGTTACAATTAGACATATTTTTAGACTAAACCTGACATTTTTTTAAGAATCTAGAGAAGCAATTACCTGGCATAAAAATCTACAGTACAAAATTAGAGGGAGGAGGAAGTAATTTGAAAGAAAAATATATATATTAATATATACACAAACACAAGAATATTGCCAGAGGCAACACAGTGGTTTTCTAAAAATGTTTTAAATGAGTAGAGTTGAGTTCTCTTCACTACTTCCCATATAAATTTTCATGCTACTATAAATATAGTAGACTGTTTATTTCTGAATAGTTTCTGGTTAATCAGGTTTCAAACCTTTTCATCTTCTTTTGCTTCTGTATTCCCACTAAGGCAAATGAGAGTACTATGTTTATGAAATGCAAGATCAAGAGTTGCAATGCTCATTACAACGCGTGTGTAATGTACAGACAGTTTTAGTCATATGAGTAACTTGAATCTTGTGCTCAGTTTTCGCTGTCGCAAAAGGGGAAGGGAATAACCTGTCCTCCACGTCCATGAGAAATAGAACAAAAATAATGGACTCGAGTTGCAGTTAGAGGTATAGGTTTTACCTGTTACGGAACAATGAATCAGTAACAGAGAATGAGTGGAAGTCCCATCACTGGGAGCTCCTCATGAATGGGTTAAATGGGAACGACTGCTGTGAATGATGTAGGTATTTTCAGGGCAATAAGGGGTGGTAGCTTTCTGTCTTCATTCAGACAACCTAAGTTGTCCTATAAACTTTCATCTAAGATCACCCGAACACTATGTAACATTTAAAAAAAAATAATACCATAGAATATTTTCTATGTTTTTTCTATATTAACTTTATTTACAACCACTTTTTTTTACTGTTTTGTGGACCATTTCTTATGTCCTATTGTCCATCTATTGGTATTCACCAGACTGGAGAATGTCCTGTCCTGTCAGTCTCTGTTCTCTTGTTTGTAATAAACAGTATTCATAAAAGCTGTCTTTTCCACATCCTATTCAAATTCTGTTTAAAACACAACAGTAAAAATACAAACTCCAATTCTGGGTCAGAAAACAAGCTAATGACTGTAACTGCCAAGTGCTGTCATAGTTTAGAAAATATTAACATAGGCACAACCATTTTAACTTTTAGAACCATTTTTAACTGTAGGCTGATACTCAGGGAAATTTGTATATGGTATATACAAATGGTATATATAATGGCATATATTTTTAAACTTAGGTGTGCTATCATCTTTATAAGTTTAGAAGCATGGGAAAAAATCTGCAAAGGCCAACAACTCTTTTTTTCTCAAGACAAAAGAGCATGAACTCTAAGGAAAAATGAAACCCATCACCTTCTTATAAATAATAAATCATAAATTATATATATATATATACCAACTAAGATTTTTTTCTGGTTACCACATTCTTTTATGACTTCGCTGCTTAAAAAATGGAACATTTTATACTAAATTGTTCTTTCCATCAGGAGAACAAATAAAAAAGAAAAAAAAGTAAGGAAACTGCAAACATTACTGGAAAGACATAATGGAGCCTGAGGACATGTATTTGTTGACAGTACAGAGCTTATGTGTCAAGCAATTAAATATTGTTCAGCTGACAGTAAACTGCAGATGCAGTCATAAAATATTGGTGATGGACTTAAATTGCAAATAATAGCAGGCTACAGGCTGTCAGAGATGACCATTGGATAGTAATCAACATTGAAATATCATCCTGGAGCCCTTTAAATAAAGAACAGCGGTAGATTTTTAAATGGATTGCAGAAGGGGAAGGAGGAACATGTAACAGGCTGTTTTGGTATGTCAGGCAAGACAGAAATAATTAACTCCGAACTACCTGTCTGCTCTACGAGGATGGTGTTGTTCAACACACACAACTCCGTCTTTGCCCTTCTCAGTGCTGCAGAAATATCCGGGAACAGCTCTAAGAACCATCCCCAAAGTGTTCTGGAGTCAACTGACTCATAATCAGCTCAGCAATTTGGCTTAGATCCCTCATGCATTAAAGGCTAGACTGAACTTTCAGATAAAGCTGAACGTAAGGATAACTGCCTCAGCCTCCAGTACTCTGAATAACAGCTTTTTGCTCCCCTTTTCTTTCATATTTTGCAGGAAGGACAGACGATATATTTCATTTCCTAACCAGGATACAAAGAAAGATCTGCTTATTCCTCACTCTTCACTATTCCCCTGTCAATGTTCCCCTGATCCACATCCTCATATTTAGTGGATAAAGATCAATATGGCTGAGACTTTTTTTAAGCTCATCAGTCAAAAAGATGGAAGGGCCTCATGGGTTACATTGTGCTTCAATTTATAGACAAGAGACGAACCTTCTCCCCTGTCCCTGAAAGAGAAGGAGTTTTTTGCAGTTCATAACAGACTGCAGAGCTGTTCCTATGCAAGGCTACTGAAGGTGACTTTATTCTCCCTTGTATGGTCATGTATAGTGATGTCTTGCTTCTAATATTTTTCAATTAGCCTCTGAATTAAATATTTGTGAAATAGTTCCCAATAAATTATCACTTTTCACTACAAGTATTAAATACATCTTCCACACTTAACGCATATTCCCAGCTACTTGAATCAAAAATAAAAATAAAAATAAAAATAAAAATAAAAATAAAAATAAAAATAAAAATAAAAATAAAATAAAAATAAAAATAAAAATAAAAATAAAAATAAAAATAAAAATAAAAATAAAAATAAAAATAAAAATAAAGTGAAATGCAGATTCAGTTTTCGTTGGACTTGTTGGTTTGGACTATTGCCTCTATCCTCTTTACAGCTGAAGGGAAAAAAAAAAGTATGTATTTTTCTGTCATAGAGTATCTCCCTTACTACTATCTATGTTGCTTTCCAGAGGTGTTTCTCTCAAAATACCACATGGACTCCTGGTGATGAGCCTGGAGAAGGAGCACACCTTTTAGCCTGTGTAAGATTGGTGAAACAAACTCCAGGCATAGACTGCTGGCATTAGAAATCAGAGGTATAGTGGCTAGTCACAGACTGAAACTGCTTTCTGGAAGGATCTGTAAGAAGTGACAGCTGTCTGGCAAGATATGAGATGTGTATGTGAACAGTTAGGAAGGAAGATGGAGTGATCTGGGAGTTGGAAGAAAAAGGAGGAAAGTAAGAATCATCCACTTTATATAGACAGCTACATCATTTCTGGTTCAAAGTAACATTTGTATGATCCTCTCTCCCAGAGGGTAAATTTCAAATGCGTGAAATGTTCTAATACTTAGCTAATCTTGTTCCTCTTTTTGTACATCCTAAAAAAACAAAATCACAAGAAAAATGTTTCTTCGTTTCTTTGCAAGTTTTTGATTGCTTACAAGTTCAGCATAGATTGAAATAGTGCAAAAATGTTACATTTTTAAGATTTCAGTGTTACCTGCTTTAAATTCTATACAAAACTAGATAGAAACATGGAGGGAGAGGTAGTTCTTAACTCATTAAGGATATCAGCTTGTGTGGAACATCTTTCTTGTTTATTGCAGTTTTTATGTCTAGCTATGTTTCTGGAATCATTGCGGGTTCCTTTATTTATAAGAAGCTGTCTTCTAAAATATCTCAGAAAACCTGTTACACTAGCTATTTCTATCATCAGTGACTGCTGGTATCTGTTTCCTGAAGTCAGTTTGACAGTATTCATCTTTTTGAAACAAAGAGAGAAGACCAAACTCAGACAAATGCTCAAGTGCTATTAAGGGCTACAAGCAATGTAAAGACATCGATATTGACATCAATATTGACAGCTAAAAAGGACTGATGAAGGGTCTTATGATTGAAATGCTAATGACACTTCTGTTTTCCTTCCTTTTGTTGTTCAGTATTTTGTGGACAGAATTAATTTGGAATACTTGGAGAAAGTTGGGTGCGAGGATAGTTATTGATTATGGTTAGTTCTTTTGCCTTGTATCACCATGTTTGTGATACTTTAAAATTCATACTTTAGTTCATAGGAAGGTGGCAATTGACCTATGCAATGACTAATAGAGTCATTATTAATTGTGAAAACTTTTATTACATTTTGAAGGAACCACTAGCAAGACATCAATGGCAATTTGTACATATTTTCAATAGTTTCAGCAGGCACTGATTAAGTCCTGCAGATCTTGTGCAAAGAAAAAGAGCAAGCAGTAAATAGCATGTGGTCAATCTATGTAATATTTCTACTCTGATACTCTGCATGCAACTTGAAATCACATTAAATATTGTTGTTACATTAAATTGAGCTCTATATAACATATTTTGTTGTTCCTCTCAAAACCACTAATATTTTTCTTTTATATGCAAAATGGAGCCTCTCTAGGAATTGAGCCATCAAATATTTCTGTCCTTTTCTTATGAGACACATAATGAGGAAGGTTGGTTCAGAAAGGCTATAAGAAGGAACATGGAATCCCAGCCCCTGGGCATCCCATCCTGTGTGACCTACTTGCCTACATTGAGTTGATACACACAGCAAAAAGAGGGAGGGTGAGAGAACTTTTCAAATCAGGCAATGCAGCAAAGCTTCAAGATGTTGCTTCTAGAGGAATCAAACAATAATGTTTGCAATAGAGATGATCAGTCATGATTGGCTTTAACACAACTCAAAACCAGGCAGATATAGCCTTAATTAGATGATAATCAGAAATACTGGTGAGCAAAGCTGAAAGTACAGACTAATTAGAAACAAGATTCCTACTTTATAAAATTACCTCAGTTGTCAGAATTTGTTTTATTTATACTTCTAGCCTTAGAAACAAACAAAAATTGAGCAGACAACAGGCATGTTTGATGATATTTCTGTTAATTTAAAAGACTTAGGCTTTGTCTGATTTTCCATATGATTTTGAAAGCATTTCACCAACAGCCCAAGTAAACTAGCAATATTTAAAGAATCTGAGACCATAACAAAAAATTTCCTTTCTGTTCAATATTCAATATTGAAGTATTGACTGGAGGAAGCAATTGATTGAATATCAATATTGGAGCAGAGGAAGATCCTGATGTGCTTATGAATGTTCAGAATTCATAGCTATCTGACTAGTCAAGTTTATTGGAATCCATTGATTGCAAATTTCAAGTGAAACTGTTAGCTCCTAGGCATAAGAATGATTCATACTCACATGAGCAACTCTTCTGAAAGAAAAAGAAAAGAATTAGAAACACAAAAAAAGAAAGAAGGAAGATAATAAAAAGTTTCTAGAAAGGTTTATTCTTACCAATGTCTTTATGACCTTTAGAAATTTTAATTCTGCTTCCTCCTTCTATATAATACCTTGGCAAATACCTGCCCAGAGTGACAGTACCCAGCCACACTTTTTTTCACTTTTAAATATTACTTGTTAGGCAGCATTTTTCAGCACTCAACATGAAAACATTTCCTCTTATTTCTTCTTAATAATCTTACAACTAAACAGACATCTTTATCAGAAAATACACTCATATGAATAAAAAGGAACAACTTCTCCATTCTAATCTGCTTTTATCATTGAAACTTGGTGACAGTGCCACTGTTTTGAGAGTTACTCCGAGTGAACTTTCATAAATTAGTGACTGGTTATACCTCTCTTGTTTTATGATTTAGTTGTGTCTAATTCTACGCTCTGTAGCATACTAGGTRTGCACTACAGTTAAAGTCTCTTCTAAAATATCCCATCAGATATTGTATTCAAAGGCTGAGAGAGCTGGGTCTGTTCAGCCTGGAGAAGAGGAGGCTGAGGGGGGACCTGATCAGCGTGTATAAATACCTCAAGGGAGGCAGTGAGGAGGAGGGGGGCGGCCTCTTTTCAGTGGTGGACAGTGATAGGACTAGAGGAAATGGCTTCAAACTGAAGCATCGGAAGTTCCACAGGAACTTAAGGAAGCATTTCTTCACTGTGAGGGTGACAAAGCACTGGAACAGGCTGCCCAGAGAGGTTGTGGAGKCTCCTTCTTTGGAGATCTTTAAAACCCGCTTGGATGCAGCCCTGTGCCACGTGCTCTRGGTGACCCTGCGTGAGCAGGGGGGTTGGACTCGATGAGCTCTGAGGTCCCTTCCAACCTTCGGCATTCTATGATTCTATGATTCTATGATTCCCAGAAAGATACTGAACTCGGCTTCATTCATTTTAAAATTTTGGAAGTAGAATTAAATAAAGAAATCATACTAGATAGTGAACGTGCAAGAAAAGCCTTTTTGAAATTAATAGAAAAAAATGTGTTGAGAAGCGATTTTTAAATAAGATCTTATTATTAAATCAATGAAAAAAAATGTTATTTATCCCTAGGAATTTTGAAATGAGCTTCCATTATTTCTTCTAATAGTCTTCTTTCTTCGTATGGAAATATTTCCCAACAATGTTCATAATTGACCACTCTTCTTATTAGCAATATAAAATGCTTAATAGATGTTCTTATTGCAAGGGTACAAATCTAACATGGAAGAATATTTTTTTATATCCCAAGATACATATCCTGCCAAATATATTTTTCAATGGGAATAGAAAGACTTACTAGATATTAGGTTACATCTTAGAGAAAACAGTATGGGAGAAACTCTGCTAATGATAATCTAATTACCTTAAAGGATGTGGAAATATCACAAGTGCACACTGAATTCCCTGTGGGCAAATATTCATTTGAGAACGAGTAAGGAATTTCACCAGACGAAGAAGCTGTCTGTAAGGAAATGGTGACTTTTTGAGAACTCAAAGGTACATGCGTATGAGATCACCTGTTTAGAAGAAAATGTTTTCTCTTATCTAATGCATATGCTGAATCTCTTCTAAACTCATCCCTTTCTTTGCATTTGCCTTTAATTGAAAAAAGGAATCATAGAAGCATAGAAGCATAGAATCGTTAAGGTTGGAAGGCACGTCTAGAGATCGTCTAGTCCAACCTCCCTGCTCAAGCAGGGACACTAGAGCACGGGGCGCAAGGCCGCATTCAGGTGGGTTTGGAAGTGCAGGACCCTGCACTTGACCTTGGTGAACCTCTTGAGATTCCTCTCTGCCCAACTCTACAACCTATACAGGTCCCTCTGCACAGCCCTCTGGAGTGTCAATGACTCCACCCAGTTTAGTATCACACCCAAATTTGCTGAGGGTCCACTCTGTGCCCTCATCCAAGTCACTGATGAGCAGGTTGACCAGAACTGGGCCCAGTACCAACCCCTGGGGGACACCTCTGGCCACAGGCCTCCAACTGGACTCAGCCTCATGTATAACCACCCTCTGAGCTCTACCATCCAGCCAGTTCTCAATCCAGCTCACTGTCCACCTGTCCAGCCCACACTTAGAGAGCTTTCCTATGAGGATGTTATGGGAGATGGTGTCAAAAAATCTGACAAGATTTGTCAAGGTAGACAACATCCACAGCTCTTCCATCATCCATCCCACTAGTCATTCCATTGTAGAAGGCTATCAGGTTCATCAAATATGACTTCCCCTTGGTGTATCCATGCTGACTACTCTTGATCACCTTCTTTACCTTGACATGCCTGAAGGCACATCATCAGCTTTCTCTTTTGTTGTTACCTCTTCCTTTACACTCATTTGCCTCTACAAGACAATAAAATTCTCTTAAACCTTTGGATCTGACAGAAGAATGTGTATGAATTAAATCTCTATATCTTTATGAAGGATCTTTCCGAACAAAGAGATCATATTTGCAGACTTTATTAGATTCCATTATTATACCAAAGTAAAATGTCTGTGTTTCTTTGAAATATTGTCACTACAGTTTTATGCTAATGATTTGTGTATTTCTCAGAATTTTTGCAAGGAATTTGCCAGATATAATTTTAAGTTTATGGTATTGTCTTTGAAAATCTTTGAAAATCAAAGTCTTGAAAATAATTGCCTCTTGTAGGTACAGATACTTAGTTGGGTCAGTTTTGCATTTAAGAATTCTTATTGAACCCTGGAAAATATATGAGCTCTTCCTCTATTCCTGATGGAACTTGAAGCTTTCAGCAAGCAGAACTCCTTTGGTACTTCTTGAACAAAGCATCACAAAGCAGTCTCAAAAACTGACAAGGAGAACAGACATAACTCTCCCAGTCACTCACAGTCGCTTATTCTAAAAGACTTAGTTAAGTTAAAGACAATCTTTCTGGTTGAAGACACTGGGAGAGTTATGATGCCAAAAATAACTGCCTTTCTTTTCACCCAGCAGGTGAATACCACCTGTGATTTAAGAGCAGCAGGTGCCTCAGCTGTATGTACTTCATTTCACAGTGGAGACAAATTAAATCAACATTAGCTGAGAAGAACCAGACCTGACATATGCAATCCTATGTAAACCACGCAGTTGATTTCTTTGCATCTTTAGAATTTGGCTGGAGTTACTTCCTACCTCTTTATCTCCTTATTTCCACTATATATATTTAGATATGATATGTTATATATGATATGTTTCAGTCTTATAAAGGAAGTTGATTTTGACTTTTGGGTGTAAAGATGGATGCCTGACTACGATTTTTCTGTTAATTGATATGGCAGTGGTGGCTGATTTATATTGATATGTCCATATTAAGATCAATTTCTTAAAAGTGTACCCATCGCTCTTCCCTCTTGCTGTCCAGTCACTTAGCTGAATTCAACCATTCTACTATATTCAAACAACCATAGGAAGAAACTTACGTGTGATCGGACTCCTCTACACTTGCTTTGTTTTCTAAACCTTTCTAAAAAAGCTTGTCCTCATTCCTTGCTATAGATCCAGATATGGAGAGCTGGATTAGAAGGAGGTCTGATCCAGTGTATAGAAATTGCTGGGTTTATTTATATCTGTAGCCAAACATTTAGTCTTTAAATAATTTACCTTGACATAGACACAGCTCCTTCCAGAGACAGTGATGTCTTTCTGGCAGGTGCTTTCTCCCTGCATGAAGGCTGCTACAGTCTCTTATCCTTCCTATCCTTAGCCACTCAGCATGTGCCTCTCACCAAACATGAGTTTCTTTTAAATGCCAGATGTAAGAGGACAGAAATCACTGGGGAGAAGCATTGCTGGAATAGATTTGTCAAACCAGAAGACAGCTCCAAGGAGCAGCCACGTATCTAAATCATTTTTTTCTTTTGATCTACATTAGATGATTGATGTACTTTATAAACTCCAGCCAGATACAGTAATGCTCATTTGGTGATATTCTTAGTTAGAAATGTTTGATTTAATGCCATTTAGGATGATCTTCAATCTTTTGTCCACCAAGACAGTGGTTATCTGACAGTACCTTTCCAAAATAGCAGTTTTTACTTACAGGTTGCGGGTATAGTGTTAAAGTGGAAACAGATCTATCCCAATTGGTCTCTAATTGCATCTCAGGAGCAAAAGAGAATCCATTTATTATCAATAGAGCTAAAAGGCAAAATTACAATAAACGCAGAAGACTATGTAGAATTTTGGATGAGAAAAACATCAGCCTGCTAACAGCTATACAGAATCACAGAATCATAGAATCCTTAAGTGTAAGCAAATATACACACTTAAGAGCAACAGTCATTTAGAAATGAACTTATATGTTTTAAAGTTGGAGGGCTGGCATTTTTCTAATGAGTAAGTCCTGGGATATATCATGCTGTGGTGGCAAGAGGAAAAAAAAAAGAAAAAAGTTCTGCTAATGCCACAGTAATGTAATCTTCAGTGGTGAGAAATCATTATTTTATTTTATAAAATGTAGTTATTCTTGCCAGAAGTTCTAGTTATGTTTGGCTTGCACATTCAGACCTCAACTATAATGCAGTCTAATGCACTCACAGTTTTGCTTGATAAATACTGTAAAATCTGTGTGACAGTAAGCTGACAGAAAACTCTCCAAAATGGAAATAGATGACTGCCAGTCAAATACAGATAATTAATGTCATAGAGAATGAAGCAAAGATCAATAAACTGACCAGTTGGATCCTGTTCAACTGCTAACTTAATGACAAAAGCCTCACTATGCCTCAGATATTTGGTTTTGTTTTATTTTTTTCCATTAGAAGAAAGCCATTAAATGTGTTGCTTTTACAGCCCTCTGAGATGCTTTACACAATGACTTCACACATATTAGAACAGAACTGTGTAATTCTCTATCTTGATGATTTATTTGGGCAGATCCTTCAACATTAATATCATGAGTATGGATTTTCACTTTGTGGTGTAGGGTGGCTTTTTTTCTGAAAAAAAAATATTAAAAAATGACCATCACTTCTCTCTTGCCTCTGGTCTCAGACTTATGCACAACTAGAGATACACTGGCAGTGAAGAAGGGTTTTTAATTGTGTATCTAGGATTAGGCACATCTCTAATGCCTCTGRAAATTCAAAATTAAAAATGTATTTAAGTATATTTCTGAATAGGACATTAAAATTCTCCTTGCATATGGAATATTGCAGTCATTCTTTGTCTCTTCCCAAGGTATTATTCATTTACTTGCTACTCTTTAAATATTAGCATTTCCTAGACTTACCCAGAGAGGTAAAGTATATGAGAAATTGAAAAACCTATGCAATTTTTGTTTTTATTTCAAGGAATAGCATATAAGACAGCAGCATTCAAGTTATTTTTATTTGTGGATTAATCATTACTATCACTGGTACAGAAATGAGAGTCTTTCAACATAGTGAAAAATATGCAAAATAATCAAAATTTGTATGTGTTCAAAAAAAATCATTCTGAAAATATTTTAGGGATTATATTATGAATAACAGAAGGAAAATCTTTTGCAGCATCACAGTAATTACAGGTAGAGCTCAGTTTCAGGTACTGAAAGCTTAGAAATCATTCTGGTGTCACATATAAACTTCTTGGCAAACTTTTTTTCAAATTACTTAACCACTAGATAGATTTTTAAATACAAGTGTATTAATTTGAAAACACTTCCTGTGGCTGAAATGTGTCTCTCAGATAGATACCTAGAGTGGTGTTTGCCTGGTCCCACAGGGACAACACATTGTAATGAAGGTCTTCCCTTTGAGCAGCTGTCTCTAGCCTAACAGCTGCTTTGTTAACACTATAGGAAGCCTGAAAGCCCTGGCTTTTACAATGTAGATGGCTTTAAAAAGATTAGTTCACCATTATCTCTTTAATTTTTACTTAATGACAAATTTCTGTGCTGCTTTCTTAGATTTTATTTCAATATTAATATTCTATATATGGAGATTTATCCTCCTASAAGTCACAAAGCTTGCTTGATCTAATCATAGGGGTTGCCTCTTTAGTCGAGGGCTAAGAGAGGTAGATGTGAGCTCTGAGGTCCTTCCTCTCCATTTCAAACACTGAGGAAAACAGCTGAGATTAGATGCCAAGGTTCCATCCTAAGTGGCTAATAATACAGTTAAGTAAATAATTACCTAACTGCTATTATGAATTCCTCAATCAAACAGTATAAACCCTTAATTCTTGGTAATTTGTTAATCTTTAGTTCTTTATTATCTTCAGAGTAGATCTGATTTTCTGGGTTTTTTTGTTTGTTTGTTTGTTTATTTGTTTTAATGATGTTTCAGAATATGATCATATTCTCCTATCTGGCAGGTGCTCTGCCTTGAATTATAAATGTTTCACCAGCATGCTTGGATTTCTAGTAAATTTCTGTGTGGATTGCTGTGTAACGAATGGAAGCAGTTTTGTTTTCTCACTCTGCTGGATGCCAGCCCAGAAGCAAACAGCATCAGGTGCCAAGTTTCAGGGACATGTTTCTGAGGTCAGAAATCTCTCCTACACCTGTCCATTTCTATTACAATTCACAATATGCATTTCTTCTTCCAGCTGTTCTCCACCAAGCTGGCATGCATGGCTTTGCTAAGGAGCCTAGAGTTAGTTTTTCAGTTACTTCATTAGAAGTCACAACTGCAAGAAATTTATTCTAATTTAATTTGTTTCCATGGCTAACTGTTCTCTGAGAATCCAGTAATTTTGAAATTATAGTTGCTTGCCCTCCTTACTGAGGGAAAAAAGGGATAATTCTGAACTCTTTATAGCACTGAATTGACCACACTGATTTATGAGATGCTGTTCAGTTTGAACTGAGACATGATTCTGTCCCTGTCATGATGGTCATGGAGACTACCATCCTTACACACAATCCAAACACRTAACTTTGTCTGCCTTTAGATAGGTAAAGTCCTCCAGAACTCATCCAGAGTATCCAATTTAGGAGCTTGTATTTCTTTATTTACTATATAAATTAACTACGTCCCTAATTGTGGCACTTGGTGCTTAAAAATCRTTAACTATCTCCCTGCTACCAAAGTTTGCAACTGACTTTCTTCCTCCGTGCTAGCAGAGATCTAGCAGAAGATGGTTGGTTAACTCTACTTTAGTTAACCACTTTTTTGCTTTAGTGCTAGGAATGGTTTACTTTGAAACATTACTACTTCACCAAATTTCAGAGCAAGGTAACTAAACAAGAAAAGCAATGAATTTTGCTTCATATAAAAGCACCATTTGAAATCAAGAGGCTTCTAATCTGTCTTAGATTTTGTATTGGAACACTGGAGAAAAAATTACTTTAGGATTTCAGGATTTGTGGGTTAAAATTGGCCTTAGTTCATTTTTATTTTATTCACTTATCTAGCCATATGATACTCCATGTGCACATCTATCTATCCTACTTAAAAGTTTATTTTAAGTTTAGAAATTCAGTCTTGTTGCTCACCACAGATAGGGGATTTTAAGAGTCAGTGTGATTTAAGAGAGGAAGGGAGATAAAAGATTTGATATTATCCTTTCAATTTAAAACCTTTGAAATTGTTCCTGTGCATGGGAAGCATGGAGGTGAATTCTGCAAAGCGTGCATTAGGCTGTGTACCAGATAACAGGATTAACCCAGGATTTCAGCTCTGGCTTTCTACCAGTCACAAAAGCCTGAAATCCTATGCAAGATGGCAAAGAAAGAACATCCTGCATCTGCCCTGCAGGAACGAAGGCAGCAGGCTAACTTGTCTGAGCTTTCCCCCTAGGAAATATTTCCTTGCCACTTTATAGATTACTGGATTTGTGGATTTACACGGGGAGAGAAGACCTTGTAATCACTTGATCTTCGAGGTGAGTGGACTGCTTACACAGCAAAGACTCCAGAGTTGCAGGCAGAAATTCTCACCCCGTTGCAAGCAAGGAGAGCCTCCAGGCACACTCTCCCCTACCCAACATGCATGTCTTGGAAAGACCGGTAGTACTTTGGTAAGCATAAAGCATAAATACATATCACTCATGAAGTTTGCTTGGAAGAGAGATATTCACCATATTTTCCATTACTGTAAAAATTTTGTACCTCTTTTTATTCTGATTTGGTCTACCTCCAGCTTCCAACCTTTGAATTTTGTACTAGCCACCAGGAAATTCTGCTCTCCTAAGAATATAGACACCGAAAACTACTCAGAAGAGTGTTTTGTCCATGGTTTCAATATGTGTAGACATCTTCTGCTTCTTAAATTTCCAGACCTTGTAAATACTGATATCTGATATCTTCTACCTTCCAAAATATGACTTGTTTGTTCCCTGTCATCCAACACCATGATATTCTTCATTGCGTTAAGATATGGCAGTCAAGCATTCTGCCATGTATATATGAGGTGTCACAGATCCCAGAACACAGGTCTTTCTAATTGCTTCATGAGTGACATGTACTTGCTTTGACTTGTTTATTTTTTATCATTACTTTAGTAATAACTGCACTATAAGACCATATGTAGTTGTCAATGGCATAGATATTTCCATACATATTTTAACTATAGTAGGCAATATAATATTTTTATAATATTCATTAACTGTGGATGGGCCAACCCCAAGGCAAAGGACTAATAGTGAATCTCTGAATCACTCAAACCTCACGTGGAAAGCTTAAATGTGGAAATCCTGCTGGACCCATTGTGTAAGAAAGATTTTTAGTATAAGAGAATATCTGCCTTAATCCATTGTGAAATAGCCATATATTTTTTAATGCATATTTATGTGCCCTCTCAGGTTGAAATATTTTATGGGAAAGGAAAGGAAGACTAGTGCTATCTGAGTACTGCTATCAAAAGGTATTATCCCTGAAAAGCTATGTGGTTCAAGTATGCTAGGTTGCTTAGAGAGATATATATTTGATTCTCTTGTGTAGAATAGAATATAATGCTTCAAGCTGTTGAGTCACTAAAATTGCATTTTTTGTGTGTAATAAAAAGTATCTGTGATTGCAGTTTGGTTAGCAGCTTGCAGTAAGATAATGTAGGAAATCAGATCATTTGTTTTGATTTTTCAGGGACAATCTAGCTAACATTAATTGAAAAGGAAAAAGAGAGGAAGGGAAGCTTCAATAAAAATCAGACACATGTTGGTTTTCATCTAGGAAAAATAAACATGGAAGTGTTCTTTATTTGTTTTTCTTTGTTTTACTTAACGTTTTGTTGAGTTATTCAGCTTTTGGTGGCAGAACAGTCAAAATAATTTAATTGCTACAGATTAGATCAAGCCAAAACAGCATTTTATTCTGATTTCCACCTTGACTGTCTAACAAAACTGCTCACCATATTATAGTGCACAGAGGCTGCTCTATACCTCTATAACGCACAGGAGTCCAGGCTACCTCCCAAAAATCTGTCACCCTGGAGGTCCTGGTGCTGCAAGTGTTTCCCTTAGCTCACTGGGCAGTCAGTATAGCTCCAGATGATTAGTTCTTTGGAGCAGCGGAACTGACAGGATTGGTCATAACACTGTTCTAAGGTTTCCACATTTTCAGACGTAGCTAAGTTTCCCACCCTCTCCTTGCTTGTCTAGCATCTTTCAGCAAAGGCAGTAGCAAAGGTGACTCTACCCAGCTCCTCTGCTGTAATCTCTGCGTTTGTCCCTGATGTTCTTTCCTGATTCTCTACCGATCTGTACAAAGTGGCTATGGGTATAAACCTAATTGGAGATGGTCTGGTGTCTGATCCGTATTCTTCCATATTCCTGCTTTTCAGGTAAAGCTATCACAATATTTCTAATTTTCTATAGAAATGTTTAGTGTTTTGAGTCTTGCTCAAAACACTCAAATGTTAAGCTTTATTTTTTCTACATCATCCAGATTACGAGTTGTCAAATTCTCCACACATTTAATATATTCTTAATATTTATGATGACGGAATTCAGAACTGTAAAGAAAAAAATAATATAAAAGCAACAAATGTGGAAACCAGTGTTAAGTATCTGATACAATTCAGCAAAGCACTTCAGTCAATGAGATTTCTATCATTTCAATTCCGCTCCTCTTTTGAAGTGTGATTGATAACGGCATGAAATCCCCTGGCACTTCTATGAATTGTTCTAATATGTAGCAGGATATGGTGACCAAGTTCATTCTCACTGGTGACCTAGGACAAGATGAAAATCAAGATATTTAGGTGAAAGGACTGAGCAATAAGCCACCACAGGTCTTAACTATCCCTACCAATTCTTGTCATTTGATGCAATCAAGATTCAAAGATTCAATCAACTGCACTACAAATAGGGTCTCTGGAAGAAAGGCTACCTGGATTCAAAAGGATAAAATATCCCATTACAAAAGCAAGACATGTCTCCTGCAGTCGTATCATCCTAAAGAAAACAGTAAATATCAAACTAGTTTCTGTAGTTAATGGGCCATATTCATTTGTGGTTTGTTCCACTGAGGTTAATGGAGTTGAAAGGGGAATGAGCTTACCCTTGTATAAATAAAATGTAATAGGGAAAGAGTATGCCATCTGGAAAATAAATGCAGAAAATAGAGGAAAATGCTATTCTAACATATCCAGGGTTCCAATTTCTCCTCTGGTATCTACACTATCTAATGAACAGCTGCATAAAGTTATAGTTGATTTTCAGGAAAACAGAATCCTATTTCAGGGCAGGCCATAGGTCTGAGCACTAGCACAGTTCTAAAAGACTCTCTTCCAGCTCATTAATCTCCCTTGATCTTACTGTCCATTTCTCACTTAATAGATTCCTCTTTTCCTCTGTAAAAGGAATGGTGTCCCAGGGAAACACTTCTCTTTAATGCACCCTGTGGCTTAGTTTTTTCAAGCATTTCCTGGTCTCCCAAGGAAAATATTTCCCATAGACCTTTTACTCATACTACAATAACATATTCCCTTATGATCTCTGAATCATTATCCTTTAAATATACATTTTCTGATCCCTTTGTTCTGCTTTCCCAGAGAATGATGAGATTATAAYTGCAAAGTTTGCCTTCTTTTGTTTTGAGTAACTCTTTCACATAAAATATAGTGTTTTTTCTTTACATCTTATTCTGTCTCTTCACCCAGTACAAATAACTCTCTTGTATCCTGTTGTTCTTTTAAATAATAAATATTTGTATAAATGTGTAACTATGCATTTGTATATTTCTATACAAAATTCAGTTTTTATCTGTTAGATGCTATGCAGGTAGTGTATGCTTTATTATTCCCCCTTTTTGTTTATCTCTGTTTAATTATAAATGTATATGCAGTGTGTATATATACATATGCAGTATGTCTATAAAATGTTTATATTATATAAATGATCTTATGATCTGGAGTTTATGCAAGGGATCAAAACACACAAACTGTTATATTGTACTTTAATCTTACAATAAAATTTAATAAAACATGGAAAAATATGTCTTTATTTAAACATTTGATTAAATGAACAAGCAAATTCCACCACTGGAGGAATTCTACAAAAAGGTCCAGCCTCTGAAATTCCAGAGTAGATTTTTGATCGCAAAGCTATGGAATGGGCCTAAAAGCTGAGAGGAAAAGGAGATGTGATGAATATTCTACATTTCTGATACTAAGAATTTTATTCACTTCATTTAACTGCTGAGGCTTACAGTGCAGACAGCATTGTCCTCCTGTGATGCTTATAATCAGTACAGAGGAATATGCATTTSTCTTTTAGGGAGCAATTCATCTGACCTAGTGTAACTATCTGCCTTATGTTGAGATTGATTTTGCCTTAGTTTTTATTGACTGTATTTCCTAGATCTTTATTGACTATAAAAGAAATCCATGCTGACCAGGTCAGGCTTAATAAAATGAAATCTCATCACTGAGTTAGCATCCCAGTCTATCTTATATTCAGAAGAATGACATTGGAGGGAAAACTGGAAATGAAGTCTGCATGGCTTGCCTAGGCAGTGTAAGAAACAAGTCCGATGATTCACTATGTGCATGTTCTCATCTAAATCAACCTTGACTATGTGCTTAGGGAATGTTGAGGTCAAGACCTCAGTATTTTCAGGTTAATTTTCATCATGTTTTCTGACTATACCTATCTAAAATCATGAGACCATTTTATTTTGGAAAAACACGGATGTTAACATCATTGAAGCTAGAGCAGAGATTATATTTAATACAACTACAACATCCCTCCTTCATGGATGGATATAACACCCACTTACTGTCCTGTGCTGTCCTATAGCGTTTTCCTTTTTTACCACTCAAGAATCCGGAAGTATTTCAGAACTGAAAAGCTTTGCAAGAATCAAGATATTAGAGTATAATTGCTAAACTTATTTTAATAGTTTTGAGATTTCAGAAAAGTTCTCTTCTTAACCCAAAGTGTTTATTATTCTCAATAGGTTAGACAAGGAAAAATGATCTCTCTCACCCCATTTGTGACAATTTGGGTTTGAACTCTGGGAATCCATCCATTTTCTGCTAAGTTGCTTAATACATTCAAATGTGTTCTAATGCCCTTGGAACATGTCCAGCTTGAAACTAAATGAATTTTGTAATTCAGGTCTCTGGAACTAAGAGGCTGCTCTAGATCACATCTGGGTCCAGTGTTTGCTTTCGTCTGTCCAGAATCAGTCACATTACTTTATGAATGTGAACACTGTTGAAATAGCAACTATTAGATTCTCCTCTAATCTRCAGTTCTAAATCAATCATTTACAGGAAGAAAAACAGCTTTTCTTTTATATCATTTCTCCCACTGAAAATTACTCTGTTGTGGAGTTTTGCCTGCTTGTATACAGTGAAAAAGAATGGAAAGTTTTCCAAGGCAGCTTAAGTTGTCATTTGGCTTTGCCACACAGCCCACACCCATTCGAGCTGATCTTTTGCGGAACAGCTGCATGGTGCCTATTTTGCACTTCTCATATGATGTGGCACTGAACCAGGCAGTGACTAAACAGGCATTTAAAGCTGGATGTGAGGTACATTTCTTTGCTTGACATGCAGAGATAGCATGCTTGGGTAAGGATCATACAACCCTCAGTGATTAAAGACCTGCACATTTTCCAGCTATTTCAGATGACTAAAATCAAAATAGAAAGAAATAGGGGGAAAAAAGAACAAAACACAGTAAATGTGAAGCTCTGCATGGACAAATACTGCATTTCCATAGTCAGACCTAATTATAATTAGAGAAGGTCCAATTAACACTTGTTAGCTCTTTCTAAGTTCATTTCTGATTAGTCACACTAATATTATCATGAAAAGCCACAGACTTATTTAAACAGAAATTAAAAGCAGAATTAACATTCTTTTTTGCTGAAATAAAAGAATTTTTTACTTTGACCTGACAGATGCATACAGGGCTGTGCTCAGAAACATCACTTTAAGCAAATCTGCAAAACCTAGTTTTGCTCACTTACATAATTATTGCCCAAGTATTACTAAGCTACAGTGCTTGACATATTAAAATAAAATTCTTACAGGCTTCACAAGCAGGCTTTTGCTTTTCAAGATCACACCATTGCTTATTATCAGATACCGTTGCTATAACACTGTTACAGTTGAAGCTTACATATCATAACAGGAACAATTCTAGCAAACAATCCAGAGTAAATTATCCTCTGTGTGTGTGTGTGTGTGTGTATATATATATGTATATATATATATATGTTTATGAACAAACAAGATTATGGTGACTCTCTGGGTAACAAGACACTTTTTGTAAGCAATACTTTGCAATACAGTTCACAGGTCCATTAGGTGTGAATCTGTCTACCTGTATTTCCACATCTGTAGGATAACAGATTCACAGATTCACAGAATATTTAAGGTTGGAAGGGACCTCTACAGATCATCTAGTCCAACCTTCCTGCTCAAGCAGGCACACCTASAGCATGTGGCACAGGGTGGCATCCAGGTGGGTTTTGAAGACCTCCAGAGTAGAAGACTCCACAACCTCCCTGGGCAGCCTGTTCCACTGCTCKGTCACCCTAACAGTAAAGAAGTTCCTCCTCACCTGGAGACGGAACTTCTTGTGCTTCAGCTCAGTCATCACTGATATCAGTGTTTTGTTACCTGAGCAGCTGGGTTGGGAAGTGCAAATTACTTCAGGGATGGAAGTGCAAATTACTCTGGAACCAAAGAGTCACTGAGAAGCTGAGATGGAGAGGCTATAGGAGACTGTGGTTACGGACCTCTTGTCTGGTGTTCAGAGCTTCGTGCATGTTTACATCCTGACTTCGAGGCTATGTCCTGCACTGATCTGCTCTCTTGAAACTAGTGATTAATCTTACAAGCTAGTAATTTCCTTGTGTCATTTTAGTGTAGAACATGCCAAATGGGGATGTCTGCCAACCAAATATCTTTAGAATAGATTTAAGGAAAATTCTCCTGTGGATATTTGCTTTCTTTTCCACTGCCATTTCACAGAACACTGCAGGCAGAGCTATCATTGTTGTAGGAATTGCCTGGGAAGAGGTAGCGCAGCAAAATATGTCACATGTTTGTGCTGCTCTGCCTCCAGTAATGCCAGAATGAGGTTCATTTGCGATTCTTCTTTCAGAGAGTTTTCTGAGTTATACCGGTATTTTTGAAAACACTCTCAGTAATTCATCATTTCCTTATCAACAGTTACAGGAAAGAAAACATCATCTTTGGAGCATGCTGGACTACAGGTGCAGGATAATGTGTGGGCCAATTTTACTGGTTCTATTTTATTGTATTGTATTGTATTGTATTGTATTRTATTTTTTATTCAAGGACAGATCTCCTTCTCCTTTGAAACATAAAAGTAGCCAAACATCTCACTACATGGTCAGTGTGAACACGTGGACTTTCAGCACTGATATGTCACCTTCAAAGTATTGTCTCCGTGCAATACGGTAAATACATAGCATTCAGTGTGGATATAATTTTCCTTGTATGATTAAATGATTCTATGATCTGCTTGTGCAAAGCAAACTAAAATGGTTTAAAAGAGACTACTATTTCCCAGAAAGGACTGGAAAGATCACGTTGTTTAATAAAGCTATTTTTACAGTCAGCATTACTTTGCACTTCCCGAGAAGAATTAATTCAGATAGAACCGTATAACCTGGAGTCTGAGTCACAGACATCATTTTTAGGCAGGCTGAGATTTGATCGTCCTCCCCCACACCTCATGCTTTATAGTAAAGGCTAAGCTGATCCACCAAACATTGCTTTTCATGTAACCCAAACTGAAAGCAATGTGTGGCAAAGAAGGTTACAGTTTATTTTGAGCCTGCTGTGTCACTCAGACTTGGCCTGAGACTTACCCCTGTAATCAGCAGTCTTGGCAGTAAGTCCCAATGGCAGCTTTTTAGGTTAGAGAGTGAAAAAGTGAAAAAAACAATCAACATTTCAGCATTCCAGAGCCAAACAGGCAACCTTAAATAATCCCCATTATTTTTCTCAGCCATTTATTTTCAGTTGTTTAATTAACTTTATTTTCCTTTGATTTGTTTGCAGACAAGCAAAAACCATGCAAAAGAACAAAAGAACAAAAATAAGTTCTCCTCTGAGTAGAGATATTGATGCTAAGAGGGAAAAAAAATTGCTTATTATTTTCTGCAAAGAACTTCAAAAGCAACAGTGGGAGGAAAGCACTGAGCTAATGGTATTCTTTCAAAGCTGAAACTAACATCTTTCAACTTATGATTTTAAGAGCATTGGAGAGGTCCAATTATTAGCTGTGAGCAAAACACTAACATTTTTCAATGAATAAGCAAAAATAAATATAAAAAAGAAACAACYCTATGAACTACCTTCCTAGTCCAGCACCGTTATAGGCTGTCCTAGGGTAATCAGGTGGGATGAGCAGCCCCATATCTCAAGTCTGTGTTCTCTCACGTCCCTAATAGTTTCTCTATAAAGTTTGATTCTTTTCAGGATTCTTTTTACGCTTTGATTCTTTACATGTTCTCTTTAGATTTTTAGGTCTATCTATAGAGAAACTTGATTTTAGCTCTGCAAATAAGTTTCAGCAATGCCTCCTATCAGAGAAGGAGTAGTGCTACCTTATACATAAACTTCATGTTATAGTAAATGGTAGTTGGACTTCAATAACACAGACCATCCTTAGCCAGAAGTGAGACATAGTTCATTAGTTTCTGATTATGATCAGCTATTAAAGAGGATTGGTTTTAATTAAAGACATTTATCATCATCTCTTTAATTTTTCTAATTGCTTCCACATTTTTCAGAGTTCTTGCACTGTCTTCTATTTTTCTATTGACAAATCTTGTTTAAATTAAAAAAAAAAAAAAAAAAAAAAAGTCATGTCTTGACTTATAAGTGCATTATTTATCCAGGGGAAAAAAATGAAAAAAAATGCCATTTTACTTTAAAGGAAATAGGTCATCTGCATATTGCATCAGATATCAGTTTGTAGTTTGTTACTTCCGAAGGCCTTCTAATCAGGTTATGGTTTTCTCTCATTTTGTATGAAGCAGGATTTTAAAGAAGACAGAACCACCTTAACATATTTTACACTACTATTAAGGCGAGATAAGTTAAATATTTTTGTAATAACTTTTTTTTCCCTTTTTAATCTTTTTTTTCATTAAACACACACTGAATACCCTCTGCTTGTGTCCAGAGAGCTTTGATAAATAACACCATGCACGGACTGGATTGCAAAACCATTTCTTATATTTTTTTCCTCACTAATAATTTTATTGACTATAAATTATATTTGACTGCAGCAGCATAAGCAAATGTCATTCTACCACTCAATTATCTACTTCTTTTTCAAAGACATCTATTCAGTTTAAACAAATATGTATATGAATATGTAAATGTAAATGTGAACTTTTTTTCTTTTTATAAATGTTATATTAATGGTAATTCATCTTTGTGTTAGGTATTTGTGTCACTTTTGTCACGTAGGTATTTTCTGGATAAATCAGATATTCTCAGGAATGTTTCTTGGATATACTAGCAAACGCTTCATTTTAGGTAGATAGTTCCTACACGGCGGAGGGCAGCTGCATGACACAATAGTTCTTATCTCTGCAGTGTCGTTTTTAGAGTAAGTACTTTGCATTTTTGAAACAGTGCAATCCTGATAGTGCAGTTCATAAAAACAAGTTCAACGTATGTTGCCTTTTTGAGAAGATTTGTAGCATAAAAATAAAAGTGCAGAATAATAAAACTGGTAGGGCCCAGAAAGCTGATCTCATCCATCCCTACAGCCTTCCTGTTTGATAGATTCTTTTCCAACTTTTCTTAAGGACTTGTAGTAAGTAGTTCCACAGATGCCACAGGCACTTCAGGTTAGTGAATTGCTACTGGTGCTTTGCTTACATTGGAAGCTATTCCTGATATCTAAACTGGTTTTTCCTTGATGTAATTTAATTTAACGTGTCGCTCTTTGTGTCTTAGCCCCTGAGAGTAAATTCTTCAATTCTTCTTTTGTAGCAGAATTCCGTGTAATCGTATTTAAGGTGTAAAACCTAATTCTCTCAGCCTTCTCTCATTTAGACACCACAATTCCAGTTCTTCATGGTATTTCCCCTCCTCCAGATATGTTTTCTTCACCTCATTGTTCTTCTCTGGGTTGTCTCCTCCATCTTCTCGATGCTCAGTGCTGAGACCTCACCAGCACTGAACAAAGCACAAAGATTACTTTGTTTTTCCTACAGGCGGTAGGAAACCCAGACTGGTTACTGACATGGATGTTCCACTTCCAGTTCCAGGATTATCTCATTTGCAACCAGCTTGGATATCTCTCTACTTGTTGCAGAATAGGCAAAATCCCCTCAGTGATTTTTAAATCTTTCCATTGATCTAAAAGAAGAATGAATATGAGATTTGAATTATCCAGATGTTGCCACCAATATTTAAAACTGAACTAAAAATTAAAATTTTCAGTTTTAAAATATTTAAAACTGAACTAAAAACCTAATAAGCAAGAAAGTAATTTGCCATAGGCTACTTCCTGTCCAGGTGACTTTTCATATCCTTACTCTTATCCACTGCAACTTCTGTTCTTTGGTGAGCTATTGAGAACCTTGTAAATCATCTCAAATTATGAAGACTTTACAGAAACATCTCTTTTTTAAAACTTTTCTTTTGTGTAGGCAAAGCAGTCTTTTCCCCTAATATCAATTTGTGAAGTAGCTGAATACTTTTTATTGTCATCCCCACTGCGCTCACCCACCAAGTCATCCTCTGGTAGAAAATGTTTTAGCCAAACTCACTTTTTACTTCATAAAGTTATAAACACTTGAAATCAGGTCCAGGTAACATTATCTGTTTTGCTACACTGACTGCAGTTAAATGAACCATTATTAGAAGTTAAATAAGTTTGTTGCATTTACCTCAAAGGCTGTACTGTGTCAGGAATAGACACAGAACTGATCCTAATACAGGGTAAGACACTTCCTAGGATTATGACATATGATTCTGTGACACATGTCCCATGACTAGTGAGGGCTGAGAGGGCTGCAGAAACATCATCATCTCTTCCCATTTGGTTATTAGTTATTTCTATCTCTACAGAGGAGAAAAAGGAAATTTTACCTCCATCTCATTCCAATATTTAGTACTTTATACAGGACTTCGAAACACTAGCAGAGTTCCTCACTAAGAAATTCTGTTATTCGTTTGCAGATGTTACTAAATCACATGATAGAGTTGTTATTGCCTTGGGAAGCTGCCTTAGGAAACTTGAGGCACAAAACATATTTTGTAGAAAGGATTCAAGAGCAATAAAAATATGACATAAATAAATGGACCCAAGTTCACACAGATTGCTAGACTACAGAAAAAGATGATTTTTAAAAAAGTTGTTAATCTAGTGCATTTTATGGCAACATTTTGCAATAAAGATACCCCTTCCTCCTAAAAGAAACTACTAAAGGTGCTACACTTCTCAGAAGAATTGAGAATCTGGCACCTGTAGAAATTCTATAAATTTAAGAGCTCTACACATGGTCCACACTACTGGATCGTGCTTAGTATTTAAGTAATAATACATATTGGGCCTGCTGATTTTTACAGTGTAAATTAAAGTACAGAAGATAAACAACAAAATCTATCTTTCAAAGTCCAGCTTCTAAATTCTTTTAGAATTTTGGCATAGGCTTAGGTAAAAGGGATTATTTCAATAAAATCTGTTTCCAGTGTTTCGTTTATTCCAGTGCATGTTCTTTACCGCTATCTTTTAAGTCCTAGAAATCCATAATACCGTAAACATACAGATCACACTGATGCTTGTTTCATATGTGATACTGTTTGTACCCATCTGAACTTATTGCAGTACAATGGTGTTGAATTATGAACAACAAAGGTTGATAGTGCTTCAAATTGTATATGCTATGTAACACAAATCTAAAATAGGTTAATAACAAATAGTACTAATGTGAGGAGAAACAGGCTAAGTATCCTGAGTTTTCAAAAATGAAATGAAAATATAGAGGAAGAAAATAACTCTAGAAAATAGGACTCAACAGGTCCTAATAAACCTGCAAGATATCAAAAGAGACAGCTCAGGAAAGAGATATACTTAGTTTTCAACTGGAAAATCACAATATATTTTTCCATTTTTTTTTATATATAATATCTACACATATATGCACATATGCACACACATACATAAATATATGCATGTACATATATAAAATATATATATACTGCAAAATTTTGCTTAGAATGTTTTGAAAGTTACAATAGTAAAGGAAGAAATAGACACAGTTTTAGCACATGAAAGAAATGCTGTTTGATTATAGAGGAATCTGATAAGTGAAGTCATATACTGAGGAATTTACTATATCTGTTATTTTTCACTAAAAATCTGTTTAATGTTTTTAAGGAATTATTACATTTTTTTTCCCTCTGAATTACTCCACAAGAGAGAAAATGCTTGAGAAAGTGGGTGTACTTATTCACTGCATCTTTCAAACTGTCAAACTGTCTGCAGCAGAGGATGTCAGCTCCTTTTCAAAGTATGTGTAAGTCTCAATGAATATATACATTGCTTCTGGGGCTTATCCTTTCCAGGGGAACAAAAATCTCTGTATCTTTATAGAACATTACATGCTTTTCCAACTTAGAAATGCCCTGTTAGATTACATACAATCCACCAACAGTCATGCAACAAGTTCATGTATCACTTTCATAATACACTCCCCAGGATGATATTAAGAATTCTGAATGAATTTGGTGCTGAATCTCATCAGAAGCACTGATCTATGTTGCATTTGATGAAAGAGCATTTTCTTTAGTTATCAATTGATAAATAGTAGCAAATATTCTGAAATAATCCATTTGCTCCTGTGTGGAAAATCTACTCATTTTTAAGTATTGTACATCCAGAAAAACACACAGACAATATGGTGGTGAACTACCACTTTTTTCCACATAATGTTGTTAAAGGCTCTGGATATGAACAGAACCTGTAGACTCCATTTTCACTCATCTTGAAGATAACTCAGTGATCGGTATTAAATGAAACACTTTGAGAAGCGGACATTCTTGCTGGGGGCTGTGAGAGTAATCAATATCTAATAGTTTCTAAGGAAAGCTAATATTCAAAGTCAAGCACCTTTTTACAAAAAAAAAAAAAAAA
>NW_020454806.1:0-1500 GCF_003342845.1 Nothoprocta perdicaria
CGTTTTGCCACCCCCCCCCCGCCTTGGGACCGCTCAGCTGCTGCCAGCAGGCTAACCTTGGAGTAAGATAACTGAGCAACTTTTGCTCCGTGCAAAAGGAAGGGAGGAAAGGAGGGGGAGCGACCTTGCTTGCTGCCGCTTCCACTGCTTCCCTGTGCCAGGGAGGAGGAGGAGGCATTGCTTTCTCATGGCTGTAGGAGGCAGGCAGAGGAGACGATGAAGGATTCGCTCTGCTGGCTTCTGGCCTTGGGCTCCTGCCTTTTCCTCTGGATGGTTTGAAACGTTGGCCGCGGCACTTGTGTCTGCGCGCGTCACTGCCCCACGCTCCACGATCGGTTTCCCTGTATCAGCTGGCTCTGAAAGTTATACTTGGACCGACATTGATTAGCATAATAGCGCCCTTTTCGGCATCTCGGGCAAATCCCAGGGGCCTGGCACCAGATCAGAGTGCTGACCCGTGCCAGTAAGGTGTTCAATAGTCAGTGCAGCTGCGGCAGCGTTGCCGTGACCCGCATAAGTCGTAAGAAGTTTTTGGAGTCCCCCTCGCCAGTGTGACTCCCATAGGGAGTACTGTGTCGGGGTTAGGAGCAATTGTGCCATAGATTTCAAATCATGTGGAGTCAAAACATAAGTATCAAAACCAGAAGATAACAAACTTGCAAAATACGGTGAAGAAAGCCCGTGCTCAGTAACAGTACGCCGCAGCTCCTTAATTACCGAGAAAGGCGAAGCCTCCCACTGTGCCCCCCAACCCTGATAAATCACGGGGGCTACAACTGTTTTCGCAATCTCTAACTCGCTCTCTTTCAAGGCTTGGCGTTTTATATTAGCCCATACATCTTGCGGGTTAGGCGGGTAGAGGTCTGGCTCTTGTTAAGGGTTGACTGGATCCAGATCAAAAGGGGGGGTATCCCGCAGCACCCACTCTCAAGAGTTCGTTCTCCGGCAGCGCCAGGGGAGTTGTGAGAGGGGATCTTTCCTCCTCCCCTGCTTTATCCTTATTAGTTTTCTCTTGTGCTTTCAGAGTCTCAAAAACAATCCTCCACCAGGGGAGCATGTGCTGGGCTTCAGCATTTCCTGCTGTTGCTGTGTCCCATAGTTTCACCCCCACATCATGCCAGAGTTCCCACGTAAAGATAGAAGACATGGTTACAGTGGGCATCTTCACTTGTATCCATTTAAGGATCAGCTTGAGGTCATGCCCAGAAATATTCTTTCCATGTTTTTTAAGGAGAGCTTTCATAAGCTCATAAACGTCTCTCTCTGGGGAAGATATCTGACTTCCCATGTTTCCCACAGCTCACCTCTCTTCTCYGGAGGGATTGATGCYGGSCGGCTCCTGCTTCCTTTCAGCAGCTCATTCAAAGTTCTGTGGAACTCGCAGCATGCCACGCAGATAGGCGGTTCTCGATCCTTCCGCCAATCCTTAGGATCACGTCAGGGTCACCAATTTGCCGCGATTGAGAGACGGGACATAGCTTGATGCAAGCAAAGTGTCGA
>NW_020454807.1:0-1544 GCF_003342845.1 Nothoprocta perdicaria
GGCCGTACATATGTGCATGGGGCTGTACACATGTGCATAGGATTATATACATGTATATATGGGGGGCATGTACACATGGGGCTATACACGTATGCATGGGGCTATATACATGTGTGCATAGGACTACACATGTGTACATAGGGCTATACACGTGTGCGTGGGGCTATACACTTGTGTATAGGGTTATATACGTATATGCATAGGGCTATACACGTGTGTATGGGCTATACATGTATGCATGGGGCTGCCCCCTGCACACGGGGCTGTACACGTGTGCATAGGGTTATATACACGTGTGCATAGGATTACATACACGTGTGCACAGGGCTGTACATGTATGCGTGGGGCTACATACACGTGTGCATAGAGCTATACRTGTGTGCATAGGACTACACACGTGCATAGGGCTATACACGTGTGTATGGGGCTATACACGCGTGCATACGGTTATATACATGTGTGCACAGGTCTATACATGTGTGCACGGGGCTGTACATATGTGCATAAGACTACACATATATGCACGTGGCTATATACACCTGTGCATCGGGCCATACACGTATGCATAGGATTACGTACRCATGTGCACGGGACTGTACATGTATGTACGGGACTGTACACGTATGCACAGGGCTATACACATGTGCATAGGGCTGTACATGTGTGCATAGGACTATACATATATGCACGGGGCTATATAGATGTGTGCACAGGGCTATACATGTGTGCACAGGGTTAAATACACATATGCACGGGGCTATACATGTATGTATGGGTCTGTACACGTATGCACAGGGCTATATATTTGTGCACGGGGCTATACATGTGTGCGTAGGACTATACATATGTGCATGGGACTATATACACATGTGCACATGGTCCATATATGTGATCATGGAGCYGCACACATATGCACGATGCTCCATACGTGTGCAAGGAGCCATATGTGTTTACATAGAGGGATATACGTGTGTGAGGATCCATACGTGTGCGGGAGGAGCCTGGAGCCATACACGTATGCACAGAGACGTACACGCGTGCAACACACATGTGCATTGAGCTGTATACGTGAGCCTGGACCCTATACATGCGTGTGGAGCTGCACACGTGGACAAGGAGCCCCACACGTGCATAGAGCCCCATATGTGTGCATCGAGCCCTATACGTGTGCACGGAGCCCTATACATATGCATTGAGCCCTATRTGTGTGCGTTGAACCCTATACGTGTGTACGGAGCCGTATACATGTGCATTCAACCCTATAAGTGTGCCTTGAACCCTATACATGTGCATGGAGTCCTATATGTGCACACAGAGACCTAAATGTGTGCATTGAACTCTATATGTGTGCATTGAGCCCTGTAGGTGTGCATAGAGCCCTATACGTGTACACAGAGCCCTATATGTGCACAYGGAGTCCTATATGTGCACATGGAGTCCTATAAGTGTGCACTGAAACCTTTATGTGTACATTGAACCATACATGTGTGCACAGAGCCCTATACATGTGCACTGAACCCTATACATGCGCATGGAGCCATATA
>NW_020454808.1:0-1506 GCF_003342845.1 Nothoprocta perdicaria
AGCGCGAGGACGCCGGCGTCGTGGCCGTGGTAGGAGCGCGGGCGCGCGGGCGGCCGGGGCGCCCGCCGGGCCGCGCCGCTGACGCCCTCGCGGCACCGCAGTTCCAAAAGGGAGTCAATCTGGAGTCGTTCGCCATCGTGCTGGCGCAGCTGCTGGGGCTCAGCCTGGGGATGAACTACGACGGGGCCAGGCGCTGCCGCTGCCCCAGCGCCGTGTGCGTCATGGACACGGAGGCGCTGTGAGTGGCACCACCGCGGGCACGCTAGCRTTGAATACCGACAATCAGGGCTGATTCGGTTCCCTCGCAGGCGCTCCAGCGGCGTGAAAACCTTCAGCAGCTGCAGCCTCGCCGACCTGGAGAGCTTCCTGCTGCACAACGGCGGGCACTGCCTCGCCAACCGGCCGCCGCTGAGCGGCCCGGCCTCGCGCAAGGCGGCCGTGTGCGGCAACGGCGTGCTGGAGCGCGGCGAGCAGTGCGACTGCGGCTCCGTGGAGGTGCGCSCCGCCGYCCCCCGCGCCCTTGGGGAACAGCGCGGGCCCGGGGGGCGCCCGGCAGCGCGGGGGGCTCCACCGCCGCCGCTCCCCACCGCGTCCTCAGGAGTGCCTGGCGGATAAGTGCTGCACTACGGACTGCCAGTTTAAGCCGGGAGTGAAGTGCGCCACGGGGCTGTGTTGTGAGGGCTGCCAGGTGAGGCGGTTTCGCTGGTTTAAAGGTGTCTTTGTTGGGGTTTGGAGAGCGAGGACGTGGCCGCGGTCAAGGATGGAGATGCCCCTTCTGGTGGGGGATGCAGGGAGTCTGCCAGGACCCTGGTGATGATGATGGGAAAACTCGGCATGCCGTGCGGATCCGCGGATGTTGGAGGGAGGGAGGGACCCCAGCAGCTCCCGGTGCCGCTTCCSCGCCCGCATCCCTCACCGCCCGCCCGCTCCGGCGCCCGCCCCGCCAGTTCAAGCCCCGCAACAGCAAGTGCCGGGCGCTGTCGGACGCGCAGTGCGACCTGCCCGAGTTCTGCAACGGCTCCTCGGCCGCCTGCCCCGCCGACCTCTACATCCAGGACGGCTACGGCTGCGAGCGCGGCACGGGCTACTGCTACAAGGGCCGCTGCCGCGCCGCCGACCTGCAGTGCCAGCGGCTCTACGGGAGAGGTACCGGGACCCCCGCGCCTGCGCCYGCGGCTCCTGCATCCGCAGGCTGTAGAGGGAGCAGGAAAAGGCAGGATGCAGGTCCGGGAAAGCTGCGTTTTGCACCTGCATGGTGCGCATGGGAGCCACATGCAGGTGCCCGTTTTCTTAGGAGCTGCAAGAAACCTCCAAAACACGACGAATTTCATGGTTGTGAGCAAACATAAACAGGGAGCTGGTCTGTTATTTCCAAATCCGGGGTTTTGGGGCGTGTTGGAGGTCGGCAATCGTGCGACACGTGCTGTGCTCCCAGAATCGCGGAATGGATAAGGGTGGTTAAAGGACGGTTAAATTAAGGGTGGTTAAAGGATGGTTAAATTAAGG
>NW_020454809.1:0-1434 GCF_003342845.1 Nothoprocta perdicaria
CAACCCCGTCCGCCTGTCCCCCCCGCAGAGTACAGCCGCTTCGAGGCCAAGATCCACGACCTGCGGGAGCAGCTGCTGAGCAGCAGCCTGGGCTCGGGAACAGCCTCCCTGCGCAGCAACCCCAAGCGGGGCTTCTACATCCGGTGGGTGGCGCCGGCGGCCGCCTGTAGCCCCCGGCGGGCTGTAGCCCTGTCGGGCTGTAGGCCCGGTCGGGTTGTCGCGCTGAAGGGCTGCCTGTTGCGTGGGCCGCAGTAGAGCCTCTGTACAGTGGGTGTCGGGGGGGCAGCACTCACCGCCTGTAGCCCTGTCGGGCTGTAGCCCTGTCTGGCTGTAGCCCCGCTGGGCTGTAGCCCCGTTGGGCTGTAGCGCTGACAGCCGCCTGTTGTGTGGGCCGCAGCAGAGCTTCTATGTGCAGCGGGTGTCATGGGGGCAGCACTCGCCACCTGTAGCCCTGTCCGGCTGTACTCCCCATCAGGCTGTAGCCCGTCCGGCTGTAGCACTGACAGCCGCCTGTCGCGTGGGCCGCAGCAGAGCCTCTGTGCAGCGGGTGTCATGGGGGCAGCACTCGCCGCCTGTAGCCCTGTCGGGCTGTAGCCCCCGTCCGGCTGTAGCCCTGTCGGGCTGTAGCCCCGTCCGGCTGTAGCGCTGACAGCCGCCTGTTGTGTGGGCCGCAGCAGAGCTTCTATGTGCAGCGGGTGTCGTGGGGGCAGCACTCACCGCCTGTAGCCCCTGTCTGGCTGTAGTCCCCATCAGGCTGTAGCCCCGTCCGGCTGTAGTGCTGACAGCCGCCTGTCGCATGGGTCACAGCTTCTATGTGCAGCGGGTGTCGTGGGGGCAGCACTCACCGCCTGTAGCCCTGTCGGGCTGTAGCCCCCGTCCGGCTGTAGCCCTGTCGGGCTGTAGCCCCGTCCGGCTGTAGCACTGACAGCCGCCTGTCGCATGGGTCACAGCTTCTATGTGTAGCGGGTGTCGTGGGGGCAGCACTCGCCACCTGTAGCCCTGTCAGGCTGTAGCCCCCGGCGGGCTGTAGCCCCGTCCGGCTGTCGCGCTGACGGCCGCCTGTCGCCGCGGGCCGCAGGGCGCTCTTCGACTACGACAAGAGCAAGGACTGCGGCTTCCTGAGCCAGGCGCTGAGCTTCCGCTTCGGCGACGTGCTGCAGGTGCTCGACGCCTCCGACGAGGAGTGGTGGCAGGCGCGGCACGCGCGGCCCGACGCGCCCGCCCGCGGCCTCGGCTTCGTGCCCAGCAAGCGACGGTGACGGCAGCGCCTGTTGGGAGGGTGTTGGAGGGTGTTAGGGGGCGTTTTTGGGAGGATTGGGGGGAGTTTGGGGGAGTTTAGGGGGTGTTTAGGGGGTGAGGCCCCTGATGTGAGGGGGTCTGAGGGGTTGGGGGGTGTCTGAGGGTTGGGGGCCCCGATGTGAGGGGGTCTGAGGG
>NW_020454810.1:0-1540 GCF_003342845.1 Nothoprocta perdicaria
CCCCATCGGGACCAGCCGCTCCCCCCCGCACCCCCTTTTTGTACTGCTCTGTCTTGGTGCCCTCGCACAAGATGGCCGCCCTCRGTGCAAAATGGCTGCCCTCCTGGGAGAGCCACCCACAGGTGCCAGCCTTGGTGCTAAAATGTCCTCCCCGGGGACAAAATGGCTGCCCTGGGGCAATATGGCTGCCCCAGGGCTAAAATGGCAGCCCTGGTGCTAAAGGGCCACCATGAATCAATAATGGCCGCCCTGGGAACAAAATGGCAGCCCTGGTGCTAAATAGTCGCCTGGGGACAAAATGGCCTCCTGGAGGCAATATGGCTGCCCTGGTGCTAAGTTGCCTCCCTGGGGTAAAATGGCTGCCCTGGTGCTAAATGGCCTCYTTGGGGGGGTGAAATGGCCGCCCTGAGGACAAAATGGCGGCCCTGGTGCTAAAGGGCCGCCATGGTTCAAAATGGCAGCCCTGGGGCAAAATGGCCGCCTTTGGTGCTAAATGGGCTCCCGGGGACAAAATGGCCACCCTGGTGCTAAAGGGCCACCCTGGGACAAAATGGCTGCCCTGGGGCAAAATGGCCACCATGATTCAAAATGGCCATCGTGATTCAAAATGGCCCCCCTTGGAGCTAAATGGTCGCCCGGGGACAAAATGGCTGCCCTGGTGGTACGGCCTCGTGCGAGAGCCTCGTGCAAGACCCACCCCCCTCCCCCGTGCAACATGGCTGCCCTCGTGCAAGTGCCTGCGCCCGCCCAACAGGGCGGACCCCCCCGCCCCTCTCCCGCCCGGAAGTGCCTGCCCTTGTGCAAGATGGCCGCCGCTCGGCAACATGGCCGCCAGGTGGCACGGGGGCCACGTCGTTCCCTAGAGCGGCAGCTGCCCCGGGCCAAGATGGCCGCGGCGGAACAAGATGGCGGCCGCCACGCAGGGCGCCATCATTCAAGATGGCCACCGCCGTYCAAGATGGCCGCCTGAGGCGCTGGGTCCAAGATGGCCGACCGCGTGGCAAGATGTCGACCCCCGCCGGGCGCCGCCATTGCGGAAGATGCCTCCCCCGCCGGGGCATCCAACATGGCCGCCCCGTGCCAAGATGGCAGCCCCCACGCGGACACCGCCATCTTGGCCAAGATGGCGGCGCCGGGGCAGCTCCGCAGCCGCTGCCGCCCACACGCACACGGCCCCGCCCCCTGGCCCCGCCCCCCAGCCCCGCCCCCTGCTTGCTCGCGTCATTAAACTGCTCTGGCATCGCAGCCACCGCCTGGGGACAATGGGGGACAATGGGGGGGAAATGGGGGACAATGGGGGGGACAAAGGGAGGCTCTGGAGGCCCCGGGCCTGTCCCCCTCGGCGCCTCTCTATGGTAGTGGAGGCCGCTCCTGCCCCTGGGTGCCTCTCTATGGTACCGAGGCCTCCAAAGGGGCCACTCCGGCCTCCCTTTCTCCCTCTCTATGGTACCGAGGTGCTGCTCCGGCCCCTCTTCCTCCCACTCTATGGTCTTGGAGCCGCTTCCTCCTACTCTATGGTAGTGGAGGCCGCCAGAAGGGC
>NW_020454811.1:0-1485 GCF_003342845.1 Nothoprocta perdicaria
GCTACTTGCAGGGTACAGGTACAAGGCTGTACCTGGTAGTGCTGGTGGAAAGGCTTGCGGTGCACAGACAAAAATGGGTATTTCAAGAGAAAAAAGTCAATTCTCTCCTCGAAACAACAAAAACTGTTTGCCTAATTCAGCTGCTGGGCAAGCGGGCGCTCACCGTGTGCACCCCACGTCTACCTGGCTCGGGAGGCGCCAGCAAAGCGTCACGTCCCAAATTAGGTTAATCATGTCGGTCATTGTCATCTTTGCTCAAGCCTCATTTGGAGACCGTTTAACTGGGATTAGTGAAAATCTCCTCTCTCTGTTCCCGCACAACTGTGATTAACCACCCGGACCCGCATTTTCACGTTGATGCGGGGAGCAAAGCGAGGAGCCCCGCGCCCTGGGGACACCGTGGGGACACGGTGCGTGGAGCAGCCCTGGCTGGCACCGGGACACCAGGGTCCCGCGTGGGCAGCGGCAGCCGGAGCCGCCGCGGAGGGGTCGCGCTCCAAGGGGCCGAGGGCGCGTGGGGCCAGCGGCCCCGCGGGGACGGAGCCTCCGCCGCCGAGTCCCTCCCGGCGCCGCTTCCCGCCGCGCTTCCATCCGAGCACCCGCAGCCCTGAACCGGGGCGTCTGCACCGAATCAGCTGGGTACCCGGCTGTGACCAGATAATACAGATATTGCTAAAAGCCACTTAAGCCTCCTCCAAACGGGTTTCCCGAGCCTGTGAACAAGAACCCAAGGGATCGGCCTTTATTACCGCTGTGACCAGGTCAATTACTCCAGAGTGGAGCAAATTATTTATGAGGTGATCAGCCTATTAAAACATTAACACATCCATCGCTTAGCTGCTGATCTGGCTCCCGTCCTTATTGCACTGKGTGTTGGGCCTGGGAATTTATGGGCATTTTATTTAGTTCTAAGCTGCGCTTATGATAATAATAATAATAATAAAAAATCAGGTGCCGTCTGCGGGCAGCAGCCTCGCGTCCCGCAGCACAGGGGCACCCGCCACCCCGAAACGTGCAGGATCCCGCTCCCTGCAGCGGCTCCAGGGCTGGGGCTGCCCGGGAATGTCCTGGAATGACCAAGGGCTGGGAATGGCCTGTGCAGGGAGTAGGGCCCGGCTGCTGCTGCGGCACCGGGAGGGCCCCTTGGAGCCGCGGCGCCCGCACGCGACCGAGCTCGGGGCTCGCATGATGGGGAACCTGGAGTGCCACGAGACCCAGGTGGCATYGACCCCCAAAAACTTGGCTGTAGAAGTTTGATTTATGCCAGGCTAATGCAATAATTAATTTTCGACGCAGGCTCCTAACCTTTACAGCCAAATAATTCGGGGGGAGGAGGGGAAGGGGGAAGGATGGGAGCGAAATGCCAAGGTTCCCATGAATATTTCATGTCCCGCACGCTCCTCCTGAGCCCCGGCACGTTGGCGCAGCGCCAGCGCGGCTGAAAGCGGCTTTTGTTAATGACTGAATTGGCGCCTCCGCCGCTGC
>NW_020454812.1:0-1538 GCF_003342845.1 Nothoprocta perdicaria
GTTGGGTTGGTGGGTGGTTGGGTTGGTTGGTTGACGATTGGTTGGGTGGTTGTGGGTGGTGGTTGGTCGCCTGGTTGACGATTGGTTGGGTGGTTGTGGGTGGTGGTCGGTCGGCTGGTTGACGATTGGTTGGGTGGTTGTGGGTGGTGGTCGGTCGGCTGGTTGACGATTGGTTGGGCGGTTGTGGGTGGTGGTCGGTCGGCTGGTTGACGATTGGTTGGGCGGTTGTGGGTGGTGATCGGTCGGCTGGTTGACGATTGGTTGGGCAGTTGTGGGTGGTGGTTGGTTGGCTGGTTGACGATTGGTTGGGCGGTTGTGGGTGGTGGTTGGTTGGCTGGTTGACGATTGGTTGGGCGGTTGTGGGTGGTGGTCGGTCGGCTGGTTGACGATTGGTTGGGCGGTGGGTGGCTGGTTGGGTGGCTGGAGAAGGGGCGGGTTGGGTGCGTTCCTGAAGGGTCCGGGTGCTTGGAGTGGGACCCCTGGTGGGATCCCAGGGGTCCAGGATAGAGCCAAGGTTCTCGAGGGCCTCGAGGGTCCAGGAGGGGCCCCGGTGTCCGGGGAGGACACTGGCTCTCTGGGAAGGCCCCGGGTGTTTGGAAGGGAACCGCAAGACCCGCGTGGGCCCTAGACACCTCGGCTCCCCCCACCTGCCCAGTTCCTCCCAGTTCGCCCCATTCCTCCCCGCTACAGGAGCACCGAGGGGCCCAGGCATCCGAGAAGCGACCCCCCAACAAGGCGCCAAGGCATCCAGCGCCCCCCGGCACCCCCCACACCTTCCCGAGGGCCCCCGGCGCCCCCAAAACCCTCCCCCCTAAGGGGCCCAGGTGTCCGGGAACTCCCTGGGGTCCCTGGCTTCCCGGCAACGCAAAGCTCCCACGAAGGGGCCCAGGCGTCCGGGACCCCCCAAAGCCCCCCCGAGGGGCCCAGGTGTCCGGGTCACCCACCCCCGCGGCCCAGCTTGCTCCCCCTCTCACCTCCTTGGCCCGCGGATGGGCCCAGGCGTCCGGGTGGCTCTGGTGGAGTGGAGCCGGCAGGGGAGGAATCCCCGGACGCCTGGGTCCCATGAGGGGAGGGGACGGGGGGGGGGAAGTGGTTTCGAGCGACGTTGAGGAAGTTCGACGTTTCCTGACCGCAGACGGGAGAGGCGTTTGAGGGCACACGTCCGCAAGGGCCCCGGCGTCCGGGAAGGGCCCCGGCGTCCGGGAGGGGCTCAGGTGTCCGGGGAGGGGCCCAGGTGTCTGGGTGACGGGTTGGCTTTAAGAATTCCGTGAATTCGCTCTGCCATTGCAGGGGAAGACTCCAGGTGCCAGGGAAAAGGGAAGAGGCCAAAGACGGAAGGCACCTGGAGACACCGGGGGCTCTGGAGTCTCCGGGAATGGTGGAGGACACAGAGCCTGGCTACGCAGGGAGGCACCGCCAGGGCCAACGCGGGCCTCCGTGCGCAGCTGGCCCCCCGGGCCCTGCGGGCTTCCGTGCGCCCTCCCCGGGCCTCCGTGCGCAGCTGGCCCCCCGGGCCCTGCGGGCTTCCGTGCGCCCTC
>NW_020454813.1:0-1476 GCF_003342845.1 Nothoprocta perdicaria
GGCGACCGCCACACGTAGGCGTTGCCAAACGGCCGGCGGCCACGTCTACCCGTTTCTTGGAAGGCATGAGGCCACGTCTAGCCGACTGCTGAGCGAGCGGCAGCCACGTCTAGCCGTTCGGCAGCAGCCCGCCGCCGCCTTTACTCGGCTCCGCAGCGGCCGGCGGCCACGTCTACCCTGCTCCGGGGGGACTTAGCCGCCTTGGCGGCAGCTACACAGCCGGTGACCACGTCTACCCGTCGCCTGGAAGGCCTGCTGCCCTGTCTGCCCAGCTGCGAGGGAGCTGGCGGACACGTCTACCCGTGTCACGAGGGACCGGCGGCCAAGTCTAGCTGGCCGCGGATATAAAGAAGGTTGGGGGAAAGAACAAATAAATAAATAAATAAACAAACAAACAAATGAATAAATAAAATAATGTTTTTCTTCCGTCTTTTTCTTTCTTTCTCTTTTTCTTTTGCCATACTCAAAGCAAAACTAAACTAGATGTAGGAAAAKGGAARGAAAAGAAAAAGGAAAGGCTGGGGCCCGTCCCGGGGCAGCCTGCGGACACATGTCCTCGGCCGCAGAGTCGCCCAAGGGGGGAGGCGGTTTCTGGCGGGGTGGCGGGCGTCCACGTGTAGCCATCATGGTAGCGAGCAGCGTGCACGTGTACCCGTGTGCGGAGCGAATGGCGGCCACGTCTGCCTGCCTCCGGAGCCAACGGCGGCCACGTCTACCTGCCTGTGGAGCCAACGAAGGCCACGTCTATCCGGCCGCAGAGCGGCCGCCCGCCACATGTAGGCGTTGCCAAACGGCCGGCGGCCACGTCTACCCGTTTCTTGGAAGGCATGAGGCCACGTCTAGCCGGCTGCCGAGTGAGCGGCGGCCACGTCTAGCCGTTCGGCAGCGGCCCGCCACCACCTTTACTCGGCTCCGCAGCGGCCGGCGGCCACATCTACCCTGCTCCGGGGAGTTTCAATGCTTGGGAAAAAATAAGGAAAAAAAAGACATCACTGAAAACTCACTGTTATTTTTAAGCTGATGAAATCAAACATGTCAACAGCCTTTCCACTGACATCAGAGATGACAACCTTAGGAACTACATTGGAGGCTGCTCTGTCCCTCGGCAGCCCTGTGGATGGGGAGCAGGTCACCAAGTCAGCTCCTCCCACTCCATGCAGGCTCTGGGATTTCCTGTGTGGGAATCCTTTGGTGAGCACCTCTCGGCTCTGTGAAATGAAGGGCGAGCGGCGGCTCCTCACAAGCCCTGCTCAGCCAAGCACAGGCAGGGGCAGGTGAGAGTCGCCCCCTCCAACCGCAGGGAGAGGAGTCTGCAGAGAAGCAGAGAGTACCTTTTGCAYAGGCCCCTCTTGGCACTCTCCTTCCTGGGGCCTTCCAAGAGCCCTCCTGGGAGTTGCTCTGCACCAAGGCTCTGCAGCCTGCACTCCAAAAGCCCCAGAGTGCCTCTGTCTTGGAGCCCACGTGCAGCAGGCAGCA
>NW_020454814.1:0-1525 GCF_003342845.1 Nothoprocta perdicaria
ATTTATTTTATTTTATTTTATTTTATTTTATTTTATTTTATTTTATTTTATTTTATTTTATTTTATTTTATTTTATTTTATTTTATTATTTTACTTTACTTTACTTTACTTTATTTTGTTTTGTTTTGTTTTGTTTTGTTTTGTTTTGTTTTGTTTTGTTTCCTAAAGTGTATAATGTATATAAAGTAACTGGGAGTGAGGGGTCTTTTTCTTTCTGTAATTTATTTCAAGTTAGTATATTTTAGCAAATAGAAATGAAAATATCACTTTATATATTACATGAATTTAATATAGACGTGCTATTTCCTCAAGGTATGTAATTTTTACAGTTCTACAAGACATAAATATAATCCCTCCATTGGTAATTCCTCTTATGGTAATAGAAATTTCTCCTGAAGCCATAAGATATTTATGGGTGCAGAATTAATGCCTAAAGCCAGTAGGTGCCTCTTTTTAATGATATGTGCAATATGCTAAGGTCAAGCATTATATTCCTTCCCTTGCAAAGTGAATTTGTGTCAGTCCTTTTCTAAGCAAAGTTCTTCCACTCTCTTCTTCTTTGATTGTTGCCATATTGCTGTATTTGTAATTCCTCTCCCACTCTCTTAAATGTATTTGTTTGTTTGTTCAGAATTAATATAGAGTCTTCAAGGAAAGGAATTGTTTCATCATATATTTCTATGATTCTTGGCAATACTGCAATTATTATACATTATATCAAGTGAAAGTTAGTGGGAACTGAACTTAAAGGGAGAGAAATAAGATCTCAGGTACCCTTTTTTAAAATCTATCTTACAATAATTGCTTAGAAGATTTCAAATAATTACATAAAACAAAAATAACAGTTTAGAAATCTTAATAGCACTTCTCTCCCAGCCTAGTTAGATCTAGCATCCTTTATATTTTCTGATTTGGGCTTCATCAGGTTCAACAGGAAGGATGAAAAAAAAAGATCTGGGAAATAATTTAAAATCTATTTATGGCAGCATCACTTTGGAAAATGAATTCAATCTTCTTAGGTGGGTAATGCCTCAAAGACTTCCCTTTTCCTCTATGAGTCAGATAGATAAATCCTAGCCATATTATATCTCTAATTTTTTATGCTTTCAGTGGAGCTTAGCTGACCTTCAGGTGGCTTGTCTACTTAACATTATTTCGTAATAGAGTTAGAGGGAAGAAGATACAAGCACCTATCTTCTCAGAATAAATACTTCCAAATATTTCTGGAAGACAATAGCCTATCATCTAGTGAGGAGACAAAAGAAATATTTATAGCCTTTTTGTATTGCATTCAGCAAAAACAACACTCAGGCTAAAATAACTACTTAAAACATTTAAGACCCACAGGTATCATATTATGTGCTGATAAATCTGACTTGATTGAGTGAGTAAGAATCATGTTTATAAGAGAAGGAATACAAAGTGAAAGTCACACAAAACACTGCTAAGTCCTTTAAAAAAATCACACAAAACACTGCTAAGTCCTGTAAAAGCTATGAATCTTTTTTTTTTTTTTTTTTTTTTT
>NW_020454815.1:0-1478 GCF_003342845.1 Nothoprocta perdicaria
GGAAAGGGAAGCAATTTCAACCCTAACAGTTCCCTTCTTTGCTTTGCCAGGGGCTCTCATCTCATCGGCACACCTGCCAGTGGACATCTTCGTGGGATCGCATACGAACTAGAAAAATGATTAAGGACCTCGTGAACCTGCTCGTCGGTACCCTCAGGTATGCCCCACTGTGTATTTTCCCAATATATTTTCCAATATTTGTCTATTCTCCCAATATTTCTCTGTTTATTCTAACAATATATCTCTGCCTATTCTCCCAATATTCTGCCAATATTTCTCTGTTTATTCCCCCGAGATTTCTCTGCCTATTCTCCCAATATTCTCCCAATATTCTCCCAATATTGCTCTGTCTATTCTCCTAAAATATCCCTGTATATTCTCCCAATATTCTGCCAGTATTACTAGGTCTCTTCTCCCAATATTTCTCTCACTATTGCCCCATAATCCTCTCAATATTTCTATGACTCTTCTCCCAATAGTTCGCTGTATATTCTCTCAATATTTCTATGAATATTCTCCCAATAATTCTGTCTGCTCTCAAATATTTCTCTGACTCTTCTCCAAATATTTATTTGTTTATTCTCCCAATATTTCTCTGTCTATTCTCCCTATATTCTCCCAAAATATCTCTGTCTCTTCTCCCAATATTTCTCTGTCTATTCTCTCAATATTTCTATGTCTATTCTCCGAATATTCTGCGTATACTTCTCTCTCTCTTCTCCCAATATTTCTCTGTAAATTTTCCCAATATTATCCAAATATTTCTGTGTCTTTTCTGCCAATATTTCCCTGTCTCTTCTCCCAATCTATCTCTGTATGTTCTCCCAACATTCCTTTGTCTGTTTTCCCAATATTTCTCTGCCTCTTCTACCAATATTCTCGCAATATATCTAAGTCTATTCTCCTAATATACTGCCAGTATTACTGTCTGTTCTCCCAATATTTCTCTTTCTAGTCTCCTAATATTCTCTCAATATTTCTCTGTCTATTCGCCCTATATTTCTCTGAGTATTCTCCCAATATCTCGCTGTATATTCTCTCAATATTTCTCTGAGTAGTCTCCCTATATTGCTCTGTCTATTTTCCCAATATACTCGCAATATTTCTCTCTCTCTTCTCTGAATATTTCTCCATCTGTTATCACAATATTTCTGTCTGCTCTCCCAATACTTCTCTGTCTATTCTCCCAATATTCTCTCAGTATTTCTCTATATATTTTCCCAATATTTCTCTGTCTATGCTTCCATATTTGTCTGTATATTCTCCCAATATTTCTCTGATAATTCTCCCAATATTCTCTAAATAGTTCTCTGTCTATTCCCCCGATATTCTCCCTACATTTCTTTGTCTATTCTCCCAATATTTCTGTGTGTCTTCTCCTAATATTCTCCCAATATTTCTCTGTCTATTCTCCCTGTATTTCTTCGTCTCTTCTCGAAATATTCTCCCCATATTTTGCTGTCTATTCTCCCCATATT
>NW_020454816.1:0-8680 GCF_003342845.1 Nothoprocta perdicaria
TTTTTTTTTCTTCCCTCGTTCCTTCTTTCTTCTCCTCTTCTGTAGATTGCCTTTCCCTCCATTTCTTACTTTATTTCTATGCATTTCTCTCCTTTGCCGAAGTGTTTTCTAAATGCTGATGCAACTCTTTGCATGAAGCACAGGCAGGACTTTAGAGAAACCTCCCCTGCCTCTTCCTGCTGATTCTTCAACATATTTTGCATGGAATCCTGAGGATTCTGAAGGTCTCTTGCAAACTGCTTTGCCAGGGAAGTCTCTCTCTGCATGTGCCAGTGGACAACGAGCCACTGTGGTATTGAGCACTCCTGTGAAGGCCTTCAGCAACTCCACCCGGTCCTCCCCTCTGCCCTACATCGCTGATCCCCATCCCTCTTTGCTCAGCAGGCGTAACAGGATATCCTCCTGTATACTTGCAGGCCTTGCCAAGCACACACTCATCACATGCACCTCAGCTCACTTTCTGGAAGATGAGCATACTCTGYAGCCTTCATCCACAACGCCATCCACGACAAAGATGTGGCTTGGCAATTTCATGCACTGCACTTAATTGTCAGCAAGAATAACACAGACCATATTACAAAAATACTTGTCTGCTTGTCCATAGCAGAATCGTACAGGCTTTCAAAAYCGGGATTGTGCCCCCACTTGTTCCAGGATCCCAGAAATGCCAACAATCTCCTTACTTCAGGAAAACAACGTGGATGCACATTGACAGGGAAATCCCCCAAGAGCACTGTAAAGATGTAGGGGAAGAGGAGTGATCTAGTGTTCTTCCTTTGGCACAGGGAAAGCGTTTTGCTGTGCCTTTTTTTTCCACTTGCAGCTGCATGATTCATTTCCAAATCCTGCTTATGTTTCTAGGTGTGTGTCCACTACCAGAACCACAGAAACAGGACTTCAGGTCCAGCAGCACCAGTACAAGAATTAGTGCCCTCGCAGTGTCTAATACTCATTCCCGTCATCAACCTAGCCCATAACCCAAAGCCATTAAGGTTAACTTAAGAGAACACAGAACCACGTGCCTCTCAGGCACATCATCCTCTTTTGCAGTTTGACRTAACAGAGAACAAAAACAGATCCTGCCTTCTGAAGGGGGTTCTGACAATTCTCCAGGAATCAAGAAAACGGGTATCTTCCATAGAAGTAGTTCCTGAACAGATGACATGTGTGTTCAGAGTTCTGAAATCACTAAATTATGGGCAGTRTTCAGATCACTAGTTCTGTGGAAACAAATACAGAAGGGAACGTTCAAATTCAATGGCATTTTCTGTAGGTTGAACACACCTTAATASAGGAGGAAAAAAGTGCATCCACTGTTGGCACATGGCCTCAGTTCTGAAATCTCACAGACATCACATCTGAAAGAGTCTGCTTCTTGCACACAAATACTGAAATATCTCTTAAATCAGGCTAGGAACAGGAAAAGGGGCTGGTGCTGGGGAGGAAGTGGTGTCCCAGCTGATAAATTCATCCTCATCCTCAGCCACCAAGACATTATCCCAATATATGTAACTGTACTCTCAAGAAATCAAGCAAGCCCTACCCACCAGGGGAGACATTAATGGGCACAGTCAGGAACCACAAGTGATGAGCTTCCAGCAGTGTTCCTGGAGACTGAAGTCTTCTACCAATGCACCCTAGCTGACAGAGCAACCTACTTTCCCCTTCTCATGCTTTCCTTTGTCTTACACCTGACTTGGCATTTGCTCTTCTGCCACTACCCTGTAAAGAATTAGGTATAATAAGAGGTATACTTTGTCTGTGGAAGGAGGACATGGGAATTATTAAAGATAGAACAGGAGCTTTTCTACTCACCCCACTGATTCCAAACAATACAGAGGCAGTGTGAAAAAAGGAAAAAAAAGGGTATCCAGGGACACTATGTAAGCATTCTGCTGCATCAATGATTAGTTTAACAGCCAGCTCTGGAATTATGACAATATATAATACAGTTAAGTATGAATACATAAACATAGAGAATTCCAGAGACAGAAGCCTCTATCAGGGTCCCAACAATGGCACACAGGAAAAAATAGGCAAGGAATAAAATACTGATGATAACAACCATAGATTCAGAACAACTGTGAACTATGTTGCTACAGTAGACTACACAGGAAACAGTTGTGGTTTTCTCCCACTTATCACAGGTTGGGACAATGTTTCCCCTAATGCCTCACACGCACTCACAGAGCTGCTTTGTTCTGACCACCAGGTTGAAGGCCACTGCAATGGCACCTGGCACCCACGGCCTCTTCCACCACCCAAAACAGAATCACAGAATTACAGAATCACAGAATGGTTAAGGTTGGAAGGGACCTCTAGAGATCATCTAGCCCAACCCTCCTGCTTAAGCAGGGAYGCCTACAGCATGTGGCACAGGGTGGCATCCCGGTGGGTTTTGAAGACCTCCAGAGAAGGAGACTCCACAGCCTCCCTGGGCAGCCTSTTCCACTGACCYGTCACCCTCACAGTAAAGAAGTTCTTCCTCACATGGAGATGGAACTTCCTGTGTTTCAACTTACACCCATTGCCCCTTGTCCTRTCACTRGCCACCACTGAGAAGAGTTGGGCCCCTTCCTCCCTACATTCCCCCCCTCAGGTACTTATACATATTGATCAGATCACCTCTCACCTTTCTCTTCTCCAGAGAAAACAGGCCCAACTCAGTCTCTCCTYATACGATACATGTTCATTCCCTTAATCAACTTGGTTGCCCTCCGCTGGACCCTCTCTAGAAGCTCCATATCCCTCTTATACCGGGGAGCCCAGAAGAGTAACTTCAGGTGCAGCCTCACCAGAGCTGAGTAGAGGAGCAGAATCACCTCCCTTGACCTGCTGACAACATTCCTCCTGATGCAGGCCAGGAGCCCATTGGCCTTCTTGGCCACGAGGGCACACTGCTGGCTCATGGTTAACTTGTTGTCCRGCAGGACTCCCAGGTCCCTCYATGCGGAGCTGCTCTCCAGCAGGTCAACTCCTAATCTGTACTGATGCCTGGGGTTATTCCTCCCCAGGTGCAGGACGCTGSACTTGTCCTTATTGAACCTCATGAGGTTCTTCTCTGCCCAACTCTCCAGCCTGTAGAGGTCCCTCTGAAGGGCAGCACAACCCTCTGGAGTGTTGGCCACTCCACTCAGCTTGGTATCATTTGCCAACTTGCTCAAGGTGCACTGTGAGCCCTTGTCCAAGTCACTGATGAACAGGTTGAACAATACTGTGTCCAGTACTCACTCTTCCGGGACACCACCGGCCACAGGCATTCTCTTCCCTATGTTGCTTTTTCCTCCATTTCCTGTTGCTTGCCTTCTGCCTCCTTCCATTCTCTTCACAATCCATTTTCTTCCTGCCATTTGTCCTCCTCCTTTTATTCCCTTTCCAAAGGGTTTTTAACTATTAATGCCACCCTTGACATGAAGCAGGGGCAGGACTTTATGCAAAATCACTCTTGYCTCTTCCTCATCATGTCACACACAAGGTCCAGAGTACTGAGGATTCTGAAGGACATTCAGGAACTGAGTACCAGGGAGATCTCTCTCCCTCTATCTCTTTCTGCTTGAGTCGGTGAACCCAAGAACTGCTGCATCATGGAGCACTCATTGGAGTCTTCTTCAGTCTCCATCCACGACAAAGACTGAGTCCTGCACAACACATTTAGGCACAGGAGAATCATTTCTCAATGATCACTGCCAAATGCAGGCACAGATTGTTTCCTCTTGCAAAGCTGGTCCTAAAAGCCCATATGTCTCAGCAATTTCATACACTCCACTTCCTCATCGGAAAGTATAGCACAGAGCAAGGAATTTAGATCACAAGGAACAGGCTATAACAAAATCGTTCTCCCTTTATCAGCCAGTCAGCCTCACACACAGTCCATATAGATGGTCCTAGGAATGTCAGAAAATCAGTACTTCTGGAGATCATTCTGGACACACGTTGACAATGAAATCCTCAGAGAAGGGTGAAGAAAAGGGGAAGAYGAGGGAGCTAGTGTTGTTCCTTTTGCACAAGGAAGAAGTGCAAAGGATTCATTTCCTACCCCAGGTTAGAATTCCAGGCAGGGCATCCACACATAGAACTACAGAGCCAGGAGTTTGCAACCGGGAGTTCAAAACACTTCCGCACAGGAGAAGAACAGTGCCCATGGCACACTGCTAGAACACATACCTGGAACTTTCTAAAATCTTAGTGCCAGCATTGCAAAACTGTCTGCATCTTCCCATCAATACTTAAACATCTCTTAAATCAGGCTTACAACAAGGAAAGGGTCTGGTGCTAGCGGGGGAAATGGTATCCCAGCTGGGACATGCATGCTCTTCCTTAGCCACCAAGCTATGATCAGAGCATATTTATCTGTCCTCTCGAGAAACCAAACAARGCCTACAACCAGGGGAGACATTAATGGGCACAGTCAGGAGCCATGAGTGATGAGCTTCCACAGGTGTTGCTGGAGACTGAACACAAGTCCTGGACCAATGCCCCCCCACATCACAGAGCAATATACTTTCCCATATCTTGCACTTACCTTAAGATTTGTTCTTCTGCAGTTACCCTATAAAGAACTAGTTATGTTAGCAGTGTCGTGGAATCAAGGCAAAGAAGAGCTTAACATCTTGAAACATAATTCAAGCTCTTGATTCTTCCTGGMCAGAACAGAAGCTTTTCCACTCATCCCACTGAGTCCAAGTAATATGGAAGCAATGGATAAAAGTACACACTGTGTCAGCATTTTCCTACAATAAAGCCTACCTTAAGAGGTGTGCCAGTTCCCGTTTAATGACATTGGGTGACATAGTAAGCCTGAATATAAGATCATATGAAACTCCAGAGAGGGAGCACTGTCACACAAACCCCACACACAGGGAAAAACACAGGGAATAAATCTTTCAAGATAACAACCAAAGATGCAGACCAACTGTGAACTATGTCTGTTACAACAGTAGACTATATAGGAAACAGTTGTGGTTTTCTCCCACATCTCACCTCCCCTCTCAGGTAGGGACTAAGGAGTATGACTACAAGTTAATGCAAAAACTCTCAGGACTTCCTTCTTGATTTCCACTGAACCTTGGAAAAAGTCGAGGCTTCCACTGYGGACATGTTTGCATGCTTCAGCATGAACAGAAGCAAGCTGCATTTGACACTATGACACAGCTCAGYGTTTTCATGGARTCTCCTTGGTTGTCATAGGGCATATGTTACAGCAGCGAAATCATATCAYAAATAACACCTTGGTTACACTGCAACACAGTAGTCTATCTTCTGAGACACAACATCAGCCTGAGAGATGGTCAATGTGGATGGACTCGACACAGATTTGACAATTTCAGGGAATCGTTCATTTGAAAGTCTTACTCAATGTATCCCACCAAGCAAATGCTTAGAGAAGGGTGACATGAAATACAGCAGGAACCTCTCATGCCTCTCAGTACGGGAGACATTAATRGGCACAGTCAGGAGCCAAGAGTGACRAGCTTTAACTGGTGTTGCTGGAGAYTGAACACAAGTCCTCAGCCAAYGTCCCCACATCACAGAGCAACATACTTTCCCCTCCTCAAACTTTCCTGTATGTTGAACTTACCTTGACGTTTGTTCTTCTTCAGCTACTCTTTAAAGAGCTAATTATGTTAGCAGTGTCATAGAATCAAGGCCTTAGCAAAGACAAGCTTAACCTCTTGAAACATAATTCAAGCTCTTGATTCTTCCTGGACAGAACAGGAGATTTTCCACTCATCCCACCGAGTCCAAGTAATATGGAAGCAATGGATAAAAGTACACACTGTGTCAGCTTTTCCCTTCAACAAAGCTTAGCTCAAGAGGTGTGCCAATTCTCACATAATGACATTTGGTAACATAGTAAGCCTGAATATAAGACCATAGGAAACTGCAGAGAGTGAAGCCTGTAGCACTATCACACAAAGCCCACACAGGAACACACACACAAGGAATAAATCATTCAAGATAACAACCAAAGATGCAAAACAACTGTGAACCACATCTGTTAAAACAGTAGACCACATAGGAAGCAGTTGTGGTTTTCTCCCACTTCTCACAGGTGGGGACTAAGGAGTATGAGTAAACACAAGGTCAAACTTCTCAGGACTTCCTTTTTGATTTCCRTTGAGCCTTGGAAAATTCGAGGCTCAGTGGAACTACAGACACAGTGAACATATTTGCATGGGAAGAATTCATCTCCAATGCTTCAGTACGAACAGGAGCAGGCCRTGTTTGAGACTGTGACACAGCTAAGCGTTTTCATGGAATCTCCTTGGTTGTCAAAGAGCATACAATACAGCAGGGAAATGTCACAAACAGCACCTTAGTTACACTGCAACACAGAGGTCCATCTTCTCAGACACAACACCAGYCTGAGAGATGGTCAGTGTGGACAGATTCCACACATATTTGACAACTCCTGGGAATCTTTCATTTGAAAGTCCTACTCAGTGTACCCTACCAAGCAAAAGCTTACAGAAGGGTGACATTAAACACGGGAGGCACCACCCTTTAGTGCTCTTTCCCTCCCCTAAGGAAGACTGCATGCCTCCTTTTCCACTTGCAGCTACAGCAGGACAGACAAGATGCTTTCATAGGCCTGTATGTGAAAGAGGACTGTCTCCAAGGCTCCAGTCTGGAGATCCTAATGCCCTTTTGAAACTCTGTTAAGGACCTCTGAAGTCCATGCGGGCTTCCTTTAATAGGTTTTCTCTCTCCATTGGCTGTGGAGGCCAGATGTCTTTCCATGGCTTCATGAACACCTAGTAGCAACAGAGGGATACTTTAAGACTTCTTTGTCAGGAAGATTCATACAATTAAACGAAAAGGGTGCTTTTCAACACCAAGTACCCTCTCAAGATCAGCAGGACCTCCTAGTCCAGGCTCTTGCAACTGCAGACTATCACTGACAAGCATCCGGGAACAACTTGCTTGACTCAGCCTTTTCTGTAGGCATTCTTGACATACTCCTTTGGGAAAATGGTTTCTTACAACAATCAGGCATTCTCCACTTTTTATATTATGATACAGGCCACGTCCTCCTGAACATCTCCACATCCCTCAGGCAGGGCTTCGCACTTCTCATGATCACCCAGGCCTCTTGACATAACAACAACAACAAAAAGGATTTTACCAAGCATGCATTTTCAAGAAAATGAAATCAAAACACAGCTCATAATTTACAACAAATGAACAAAAGCTACAGAAACTTAGTATAGAATAGAATAGATACAACATTTGTCTTTGTTCCTATTGAGAGTGACCTCAATCCGCTGGAGAGATGGGCCCGTGGGGACTTCATTAAGGGCAAGCGTCCTGCAGCTATGGAGAAATAAACCATGACAGCAGTGGAAACTGGAGCRGCCTTGCTGCAGAGCAAGGTGCCCCTTGTGCCCAAGAAGACCAATGGTATGAATAAGAGACTGCAGCATCTCTTCTGCGAGGAGAGTCTGAGGGACCTGGGCCTGTTCATTCTGGAGAAGAGAGACTGGGAGGGTGTTGCATGGTCACACAGAATCATATCAATGGTTACAAGCATCTGACGAGAGGAGGACACAACAGCTACTAGAAAGGAGATTGTGTCTGCTGGGTTACAAAGAAACAGGGGAAGTCCCTTAAGTCTCGCTGGAAAGCATGTCTCTGAAGAATAAGGTCCCCGCATTACAACGTCCACAACTGCAGAATGTGATGTAAACTACCAGSMCCGCTACAAAAACTTCCATGGGAAACGCTTTTGAAATAAAAAATCTAGAAACAACACTAAGGATGAAGGTAAGCGAAAGGACGGTACCCAGCACCACYGGCCTCCCCCTCKCATTCACTCACGCCCGAGAACATMAAAGACGGAGCCATCAGCGATAATTACGGGCAACTGCCTCAGCGCTAATTACGRGCAGCAGCTCCCTCGCATTGCCCATTCACACTCTGGAAAGGGTAAACGCCTTAAGGAATAAGCACATTCASTAGAGGCAGGTAATACCGTTAATGAAGGCAGACACTTTCCTTTTCCTTGGGAGAGGTTGAATCTTCCACAACGASCATATTTGCATGAGAAAGATTAATGGGTCAGGCTTCACCACGAATACAAACAGACCTTTCCTTTGGCTCTGAAGTTTCAGACACACTGCTTGGCTATCATATTACAGACCACATGTCAGTGACAATGCAGTGGTGTGCCTCTGGATATACAACATCAGTGTGGCGAGACTCCAGGGAGACCTGACACTTCCAGGGACTCCTTTAATTTGCATCTCCTACTAAACACAGCCCAGCTCTACGGTGCCCCCACTAAAAAAAGCGCTCTCCACAGATTCCACTATAGACTTCTAAGCTCACGTTGTGTGAGACCACTGAGTCCGTGGGGGATTCCCCTCCAGAAGCGYTGGAGAGATAGGAGCATCGGCAAGCGAAAGGAGGCACAACAAAGAGCACTGCCTACAGGCAGACATCAAAGAGGTGACAAGTCCCGGCCCCCGACAGGAGCCGAGGGAAGAGGCTGGATCAAGAAGACACCACGAAAGGTAGAGGCATGAGCAGGAAAGGAGCCTCAGGGAAGGTGAAAGACGGGGAAGGGAAAGGCAGAGAAAAGAAAGGGCCACTGACCGTGTCCAGGAGAGCGCTGGGATCCTGCGGCGTCTCCTTGGGCGCCGAGCCCGCGGGCAGCGGGAAGTTGGGGCTGAAAACCATG
>NW_020454816.1:9960-16536 GCF_003342845.1 Nothoprocta perdicaria
CACCTCCGGCGCGTTGTCGTTCACGTCCAACACCTTCAACTCCACGCGGCAGTGTCCAGTTAARGAAGGAGTACCCTTATCTCTTGCCTCTATGCGGACATCGAAGACATCGGCCTCTTCAAAGTCCAGAGGGGCCGTCAGCGTGATCTCTCCCGTGTTTGAATTCACGCTAATAAGATCCTTTCCGTGTTGTGGCAGGAAGTGCGTKGCTTTGTAAGTCATTTCGCTGTTAATGCCCTCGTCTGGATCCGTCGCAATCACGCCCGTCACCACTGTCCCCACTGCAGCGCTCTCCGCCAGCTGTACTTTGTAGACAGACTGGTTGAATTCAGGCGCGTTGTCGTTCACATCCAGCACCGAGATCACCAGYTCCATYGTKCCCGACAASGACGGTCTGCCCCCATCAATCGCCGTCAATATCAAATGATGCTCAGCCATCGCCTCCCGGTCCAGTGCTTTCGTTAATACGAGTTCGGGTAGATCATTTCGCTCATTAACCTTTTGTRATTCCAGTTTGAAATGCTCGCTGGGGCTCAGTTTGTAGGAGAGCTGCGCGTTCGCTCCGATATCCRAGTCCGACGCGCCCTCCAGAGGGAAACGCGAGCCAGGAAGCGTTAAGGACTCGGCGATACTGAGGTTTTTTCGGGCGGCGGGGAAGAGCGGGGCGTTGTCGTTGATGTCGGTGACCTCCAGCTCCACGTGAAAGACGCGCAGCGGCCGCTCCACCAGCACCTCCAGGCGCAGCACGCACGGCGCGCTCTTGCCGCACAGCTCCTCCCGGTCCAGCCGCGAGCTCACCACCAGCGCGCCGCTCGCCCCGCTCACCTCCACGCTCGCCGGACGACCCTTGCCCACCAGMCGYAGCCCACGCGCCTCCGCCTCGCCCGCCTCCACGCCCAGGTCCTGCGCCAGCCGGCCCACCACCGTGCCGCCCTTCGCTTCCTCCGGCACCGAGTACCGCACCTGACCGCCGACCAGCGCCCACGCCGCCTGCAGCACCAGCAGCCGCACCGCGCACCGCACGCCCATGGCCAGCGCCGCTCCCGCACCGCACCCGGGCGCTTCCCCGACACCCACGTCCCCCGCCGCCGCTCTCCGGCACCGCCGCGTTTGCCCTCCCGCTCCCCCCGCGCTCACAGCCGGGCTTTCCGCCGCACCGGGGCGGAGCCGACGCAGACGCCGCCGTTTCTGAGCCTGCAGCGACACCGTGTGACCCGCCGCCTCACACGCCACCACGGAGCCGCCTTCCGTCACCACGCAGGCCCAGGGATGCCGCAATGGGCCTCGGCCCCCGCCGCTCCGRCACAATACCGAATTTACCTGAGTACCCCACGCCCTGGCCCCGCTGCTGCACAACCAACGCTCCGGCTGTCCCAGAAAACGAATATTTCTCCGTTCGGCATTTCATACGGAAATACCACCACGGCTTGGAGACCTCTTTGCCGATAATCCGCCTTTCCGGGAAGCAGACTTGTGGAAAGAGCTCTTGCAACACTGTAGTGTTATTTTCGTGAGGTGGTGTTTTTTTTTTTTTTTTTTTTTTTTTTTTTTTTTTTTTTTTCCCCGTCCCGAATCGAGGAGTCGAAAGTGCTTTAAGACCTGCGACTCACAGCAGCTGCTCCAACGCGGTACAGGAAAACAGTGGTAAGCGGCTGAAACTGGTCGATAAATCTGGAGATGAAGTACCTCTTCCTACTTGAAAACGTTATAGTATACTGTGGTGAGAACTGCGGAGATCCCCTCGTTTTCTTTGTGATAAGGCAGGACGGACTTGAAAAGCTCACCGGGAAAATCAAGTGCGTGATAAGTCTTCCACTTTCGTCTCGTCTTTCCTCGGGAGGTGCTCTTGCCATTCAGCTGGTGAGGTTTTTTTTTCTATATCCCTCCCCCTCTCCATACTGCGTATCCCTGCATTTTTTTTTACTCCATTTCTCTGTCCTATCACTGTTATCGCAATCATTCCCCTCTCCATTTCTCCTCCTTGTTTTATGTCTCTCCTTTTGCAATACTGTTTTCTAACTGCTGATGATCTGCCCGGGCAGGAGGTTAGTCAAAACCTCCCCTGCTTATTCCCGCTGATTCCTCATCATATCCTGCATGAAGTCCTGAGGATTCTGAAGGTCTCTTGGAAACTGCTTTGCCAGGAAAGTCTCTCTCTGCATGGGCTAGTGGACAACGAGCCACTGTGGCATTGAGCACTCCTGCAAAAGCCTTTAGTGAACTCCACTCGGTCCTCCCCTCTGCCCTTCGCAGCTTATCCACATCCCTCTTTGCTCAGCAAGCATAACAGATGTCCTGGATACTTGCAAGCCTTGACAAGCACACACTCATCACATGCACCCCACYCCAATTTCTGGAAGATGAGCATACTGTGTAGCTTCCATCCCCAAGTCCATCCACAACAAAGAGGTGGGTCGGCAATTTCATGCACTCCCTTTCATTGCCARAAAGAACAACACAGACCATATTACAAAAAGAATTTGTCTACAAGTCCATAAGAGAAACACACAGCCTTTCGAAAACAGCATTGCCAACATCGTCCATGGTTCCAAAGAAGCCAAGAATCTCCTTACTTCAGGAAAACAGCTTGGATGCACACTGGTGATTCATACAGGAATTCATTCCCATTCAGTCATTGAATTGTGGGCAGTGTTCAGATCACTAGTTTTGTGAAAAGAGATCCAGAAGGGAAAGCTCTAATTTGATGGCATTCTCTCCAGCTTCAACACCATTTAACAAGAGGAGGTGGGTTGTGTGCCAGCTGCTGGTCTATGGTCTCAGTTCCAAAATCTCACAAACCTCAAAACAAAAGCGTCGTCATCTTACATACAAATACTGAAACATCTCTGAAATCAGTCCGGCAACAGGGATAGGGGCTGGTGCTGGTGGGAGAAATACTATCCCAGGTGGTAGATGCATGGCCAGCCTCAGCTTCCCAGTATTATCCCAATATATGTAACCGTACTCTAAGCAATCAAGCAAGGCCTACAGCCAGAGGAGACATTAAGGGCACAATCAGGTGCTATGAGTGACCATCTTCCACCAGTCTAAAGAATTACATATGCCATCAGTGTCCTGGAATCAAGACCTTACCAAAGAGAGAACAGGAGCTTTTCCACTCACCACCATAAGTCTGAATAATACAGAGGCAATGTAAAAATAGACATCCTGTGACACACTGTGTAAGCATTCTGTTGCAACAAACATTAGCTTAACAGATCTGCCAGCTCTGGAATAATGACAATATGTAATACAGATRAAGAGTAGACTATGTAGGATACAGTTGTCGTTTTCTCCTGCTTCTCACAGCTGAGGACACCATGTGCCCTACTGCCTCACAAGTGCTCACAGAACTGTGTGAGCCAAAAGCCAAGGCCACCACGAARGGTCTTGGCACCTGCCACGTCCCTGGGCATGGTCATGACCTGGCACCAATACCCGGCTGCCCTCTCAGCTCAGACAGTGTGGATTTCTCGGCTCAGCACTGCACATGGAAACACCACCATGGATCGGGGACCTCTTCTGGGATAATCCACCTTCCTCAGAACAAGACTTATTTAACTGTAACCTCCACCTCCCATCACAGGGTTCTGGCTCTTGCTTCTTATGAAGAAAAAGAATGGCCTTTTGAACCCACACAGTCAAGACAGCAAGCAAACAAAATTGCTGCTTGTTCTTCATTCTTTTGCCTGCAACCAATCGAAAAGAACTGGAAAGTGATGTGAGCTCTGTAGTAGCTGTTCCAAAGAGGTTCAGGAAAACCCTGGAAAGGGGGAGAATAGGCAAAAAAAAAAATAAAATAAATAAAAAAAAAAGGCTGCAGAGGAAACAGGAACGAGAGATCCTTTCTGCCCCTAGTACTGTACTTTATGGTCAACTATGCAGAGAACAGGTAAACTCACCCCATCTTCTTTGTGAGAAGGTCATGATGAGATGAAAAGCAAAAGAGATACAGGAGGAAAATGGATAAGTAAAACAATCACCCTGTTCCATCTCTTCTCTCCATGCCAAAACTTCACTATTCATACTGCTGAGTTCTTTTTATTTCTCTTTGTAACGGGGTCCATTTTATTCTCCTTCATTTCTATCTCATTCCATTCTCTTTTTTCCCTGTTTTTTCTTCTCCTCACTTCTCCTTCTTCTTGAGTCCATCCCTTTTCCAAAGCATTTCTATGCATTCTTAAGTTATAGTTTGGGAAGGGACTAGTGCTGAACCTCTCCTGCTCTTCCTCAACATGTCTTGCACAGGGTTCTGAGTACCAAGGATTCTGAAAGAAGCTCAGAACTTTTTTTCCCAAATAAGTTAGACTCTCTCGCTCACTCTTTCTCCCTGTAACTCTCTGCATGTGCTGGTAGATGCAGAGCCCCTGCAGTAAAGAGCACACCTGGGAAGGCCTTCAATGACAGGACCCTGCTCTCACCTTTCCTCCTTGCCTTGCCCTTGCTCCTCTTTGCTTCGCAGACTACTCAGTTTACCCCACCACGCAAATGCTTAGAGAAGGGTGACATGAAATACAGGAGGCACTGCCCTCKAGTGCTCTTTCCCTCCTCCGAGGAAGACTCCATGCCTCCTTTTCCACTTGCAGCTACAGCAGGACAGACAAGATGCTTTTCAGACAGGCCTGTATGTGAAAAAGGACTGTCTCCAAGGCTCCMGTCTGGAGATCCTAATGCCCTTTCCAAACTCTATTAATTTAAGGATCTCTGAAGGCCATGTGGACTTCCCTTACTACRCTTTCCCTCTCCATCTGCTGTGGAGGCCAGAYGTCTTTCCATGGCTTCCTGAACACCTAATATAAGCAAATGGATGCTTCAAGACTTTTTTTTTTTTGTCAGGAAAATTCATACAATTAAAGGAAAATGGTGTTTTTCAACGTCAAGTACTCTCTCAAGATCAGCAAGTCCTACTCCAAGCTCTTGCAGCTCCAAAACAAACACTGACAAGCATCCGGGAACAACTTCTTTGACTGAGGCTTTTCTCCAGGCATCCTTGACATACCTCTTTGCAAATATAGCTTCTTACAACAAGCAGGCATTCTCTGCTTTTTATGTTATGATACAGACCACGTGCTCCCAAATATCTCCACGACCCTCAAGCGGATCTTTTGCACTTCTCATGATCACTCAGGCCTCATGACATAACCAAAAAAAAAAAAAAAAAACATATAGGGATTTTACCAAGCATGCATTTTCAAGAAAATGAAACAAACCCAAAACCCAAAAGACAGTTCATGATTTACAACAGAGGAACAAAAACTACTGAACCCTAGTATAGAACAGAATAGATACACCAGGTGGCTTTGTTGCCATTCAGAGGGAYCTCAATCTACTGGAGAGATGGGGCCGTGGGAACTTCATTAAGGGCAAGTGTCCTGAAACTATGGAGAAATAAACCGTGACAGCAGTGGAAACTGGGGCAGCCTTGCTGGAGAGCAAGGTGCCCCTTGTGCCCAAGAAGACCAGTGGCACAATGAAGGGACTGCAGCATCTCTTCTGTGAGGAGAGGCTGAGGGAYCTGGGCCTGTTCATTCTGGAGAAGAGAGACTGGGAGGGTGTTGCATGGTCACACAGAATCATATCAATGTTTACAAGCATCTGACGAGAGGAGGTGACAACAGCTGCTAGACGAGGGATTGATTCTGCTAGCTTTCAAAACAACAGGGAAAGACTCTTAAGTCTCGCTGGAAAGCATGTTTCTGAGGAATAAGGTCCCCGCATTACAACGTCCACAACTGCAGAACGTGATGTAAACTACCAGCCCCGCTACAAAAACTTCCATGGGAAACATTTAAAAAAAAATCTAGAAACAACACTAAGGATGAAGGTAAGCGAAAGGATAGTACCCAGCACCACCGGCCTCCCCCTCTCATTCACTCACCCCCGAGAACATCAAAGACGGAGCCATCAGCGCTAATTACGGGCAACTGCCTCAGCGCTAATTACGGGCAGCAGCTCCCTCGCATTGCCCATTCACGCTCTGAGAAGAGTAAACGCCTTAAGGAATAAGCACATTCAGTAGAGGCAGGTAATACCGTTAATGAAGGCAGACGCTTTCCTTTTCCTTGGGAGAGGTTGAACCTTCCACAACGACCATATTTGCATGAGAAAGATTAATGGGTCAGGCTTCACCACGAATACAAACAGACCTTTCCTTTTGCTCTGAATTTGATAGCCAAGCCACACTGCTTGGCTATCAAAAAAATCATATTAGAGACCATATGTCAGTGATAATGCAGTGGTGCGCCTCCGGATATACAACATTAGTGTGGAGAGACTCCAGGGAGACCTGACACTTCCAAGGACTCCTTTAATTTGCACCTCCTATAAAAAACAGCTCAGCTCCACGGTGCTCTTTCTCTCCCCCACTAAAAAAAGCGCTCTCCACAGATTCCACTATAGACTTCTAAGCTCACGTTGTGTGAGACCACTGAGTCCGTGGGGGATTCCCCTCCAGAAGCGCTGGAGAGATAGGAGCATCGGCAAGCGAAAGGAGGCACAACAAAGAGCACTGCCTACAGGCAGACATCAAAGAGGTGACAAGTCCCGGCCCCCGACAGGAGCCGAGGGAAGAGGCTG
>NW_020454816.1:19466-21686 GCF_003342845.1 Nothoprocta perdicaria
AACTTACTTCTTGCAGCCATACAGACAAGCCATGGAGAAGACGCAACAGTCTTTTTTTGTTTGTTTGTGTTGTGTCTTTTTTTATTATTGTTATTTTTTGTTTGCTTGTTCCTGTAAAGAATCGAGGACTTGGAAGTCGAAAGTGCTTTAGGACCTGCGGTAGCTGCTCCCAGGGGGTGCAGGAAAGCTTTGTCGAGTGGTGAAATCTGCACCATAACAAGAAAGTATGCAGAAGGAAGAATAATGAGAGAGCTCTTCTTGCTCACAAACATTGTGGTAGACTGTGCAGAGAACKTGGAGCTCCCTTGTTTTCTTTGTGAGAAGATAGCAGTGGAAAAGTTCACCAGGAAAATGGAGTACGTGAAGAACAGCCCACTTCTGTCTCATCTTTCTTCAGGAGATACTCTCGGAATTCGTGCTGGTGAGTTGGGTTTTTTTTTTTTCTTCCTTTTTTTTTCTTCTCCATACTGCCTTTCCCTGCATTTCTTACTCCATTTCTCTGTCCTACCATTTACTTGTCATCCTGACCATTCCCTTCTTCTCTCCAGTTCTCCTCCTTCGGTTATGTCTCCCCTTTGGCAATAGTRTTTTCTAAATGGTGATGCCATTCTTCACATGAAGCACGGGCGAGACTTTAGGGAAAACCTCCCCATCTCTTCCTGCTCCTTCCTCATCATATCTTGCTTCAAGTCCTGAGGATTCTGAAGGTCTCTTGCAAACTGCTTTGCCAGGAAATTCTCTCTCTGCATGTGCCAGTGGACAGCGAGCCACTGTGGTATTGAGCACTCCTGMGAATGCCTTCAACGACTCCACCTGGTCCTCCCCTCTGCCCTTCACAGATTATCCACATCCCTCTTTGCTCAGCAAGCGTAWCAGATGTCCTGGATACCTGCAGGCCTTGCCAAGCACACACTCATCACATGCACCTTAGCTCACTTTCTGGAAGAATTTCATGCACTTCTCTTCATTGCCAGAAAGAACAAAACAGACCATATTACAAAACTTGTCTACTAGTCCCTAAGAGAATCACACAGCCTTTTGAAAACAGGACTGCCAACGTTTTCCATGGTCCCAGAAAAGCCAAGAATCTCCTTTCTTCRGGAAAACAACGTGGATGCACAWTGAAAAGGAAATCCCTTGAGAACAGTGTGAAGATGTGGGGGAAGAGGAGCGATCTAGTGTTCTTCCCTTGGCACAGGGAAGGGCTTTTGCTGTGCTTTTCTTTCCACTTGAAGCTGCATGATTCATTTCCAGTTCCTGCTTATCTTTCGGAGTGGACATCCACTATCAGTGCAGTAGGACTACCAGATAGGAATTAGTCCCCATGCAGTGTCTAATACCCATTCACATCATCAACCTAGCCCATAACCCAAAGCCATTAAGATTAGCCTAAGAGAACGCAGAAACATGTGCCTCCCAGGCACATCATCCTCTTTTGAAGTTTGACATAACAGAGAAAAACACATGCTGCCTTTGAAGGGGTTCTGACATAATTCTCCGGGAATCAAGAAAAAGGCCTACTTCAATAGACATACTTCAATAGCTGTAAGCCTTGCACATCAATAGTTCAATACTTCAAGACTTCAATTGAAGTACACCTTGCATAGATGACAATTGTGTTTTCAAACTTCTGAAATCACTGAATTGTGGGCAACATTCAGATGACTAGTTCTGTGCAAACAGATCCAGAAGGGAAAACTCTAATTTGATGACATGCTCTCAAGTTTCAACACCCTTTATAACAGGAGGAGTGAAGTATGCTCACTGCTGGTCCATAGCCTCAGTTCCAAAATCTCGCAGACCTCGAGTCGAAAGAGTCTGCATCTTACACAAAAATACTGAAACATCTCTGAAATCAGTCCAACAATAGGGAAAGGGGCTGGTGCTGGTGGGGGAAATACTGTGGTATTTCAAATGGTACACACAAACTCAACCTTTGCTACCCAATATTATCCCAATTTATATAACTGTACACCCAAGAAATCAAGCAAGACCTACAACCAAGGGAGCCATTAAGGGCACAGGCAGGAGCCACGAGTGACCATCTTCCACYGGTGAATGGAAATATGCATGCCATCAGTGTCCTGGAATCAAGACTTTACCCAAGAGAGAACAGGAGTTTTTCCACTCACCACACTGAGTCCGACTAATACAGAGGCAATGGAAGAAAGGACATCCTGCGACCCTCTGACAATACGTGACAATTTCATGAAGTTCAAC
>NW_020454816.1:22848-23928 GCF_003342845.1 Nothoprocta perdicaria
CTTTTTCTTTTCTTTTTTTTTTTTCTTTTTTTTTTTTGGGGGGGGGGTCAGGATGATTCACACAATTAAAGGAAAAGGGTGCTTTTCAACACCAAGTACCCTCTCAAGATCAGCAGGACCTCCTACTCGAGGTTCTTGCAACTGCAAAACAATCACTGACAAGCATCTGGGAACAACTTTCTTGACTCAGACTTTTCTCCAGGAATCCTCGACATACCTCTTCGCGAAAATGCTTTCTTACAACAAGCAGGCATTCTCTGCTTTTTATGTTATGACACCGGCCACGTCCTCCCGGACGTCTCCAAGATCCTCAGGCAGATCTTTAAACTTCTCATGATCACCCAGGCCTCATGACATAATAATAAAAAAAAAAAAATATATAGGGATTTTACCAAGCATGCATTTTCAAGAATATGAAAAAAACCCAAAAGACAGTTAACGATTTACATGATTTACAACAGAGAACAAAAACTACTGAGCAAGAGTATAAAATAGAATAGATACATCAGGTGTCTTTGTTGCCGTTCAGAGGGACCTCAGTCCACTGGAGAGATGGGGCCGTGGGAACTTCATTAAGGGCAAGCGTCCTGCAGCTATGGAGAAATAAACCGTGACAGCAGTGGAAACTGGGGCAGCCTTGCTGGAGAGCAAGGTGCCCCTTGTGCCCAAGAAGACCAATGGTATGAATAAGGGACTGCATCATCTCTTCTGCGAGGAGAGTCTGAGGGACCTGGACCTGTTCATTCTGGAGAAGAGAGACTGGGAGGGTGTTGCATGGTCACACAGAAACATATCAATGGTTACAAGCATCTGACGAGAGGAGGTGACAACAGCTGCTCGACAACAGATGGTGTCTGCTGGGTTACAAAGAAACAGGGGAAGGCTCTTAAGTCTCGCTGGAAAGCATGTCTCTGAGGAATAAGGTCCCCGCATCACAGCTCCCACAACTGCAGAACGTGATGTAAACTACCAGCCTCGCTACAAAGACTTCCATGGGAAACGCTTTTGGAAAAAAAAGTAAAAAAAAAAAACTAGAAATAACACTAAGGATGAAGGTAAGCGAAAGGATGGTACCCAGCA
>NW_020454816.1:25879-34370 GCF_003342845.1 Nothoprocta perdicaria
CCGCCTCGTCCGGGTCCCGCGCCCACACACGCGCCAGCTCCGCGCCCGCCGCGTTGTTCTCCCGCGCCAGCACCGTGTACACGGCCTGCGCGAACGACGGCGCGTTGTCGTTCACGTCGGACACCGGCACCCGCAGGGCSCGCCTGGCSCGCAGCGGCGGCGTCCCGCCGTCCTCCGCACGCACCTCCACCTCGTACTCCGACACWCGCTCCCGGTCCAGCGCCTCACGCAGCACCAGCGAGTACGAGCCCTCGAACGTCGACACCACACCGAACGGCGACGGCGGCCACACCGTGCACCGCACGCGMCCGTTCGACCCCGAGTCACGGTCCGACACGCTCAGCAGCGCCACCACCGTCCCCAGCGCCGCGTCCTCGGCCACCGGCACCGACAGCGACGTCACCCRCACCTCCGGCGCGTTGTCGTTCACGTCCAACACCTCCACCACCACTTTGCAGTGCCCCGAAAGGGGAGGTGTACCCCTGTCTTCCGCTTCTACTTGTATCTCGTAAAGACGAACCTCTTCAAAATCCAGGGGACCTGTCAGCCTCATTTCCCCGGTGCTTGGCTCTAGCACGAACAGGTCTGTTCCACTGGCAGGGATTACACTGTTCATTGTGTACAACACTTCGCTGTTAATTCCCTCGTCCAGATCCGTGGCGCAGACATGAACCAGTCCCTCCCCTTCTAGGGCGCTCTCCGCCAGCTGTACTTTGTAGACMGACTGGTTGAAYTCRGGCGCGTTGTCGTTCACATCCAGCACCGAGATCACCAGCTCCATCGTSCCCGAYARMGAYGGTCTGCCCCCGTCACTCSCAGTCAGCAGTAAACGGTGTTCAGCCATCGCCTCCCGGTCCAGCGATTTCGASAGAACCAGAAACAAGGACTCACTRTATTTTTCGTTCTTTTGCAGTTGCAGAGAGAAATGCTCGCTGGGGCTCAGTTTGTAGGAGAGCTGCGCGTTCGCTCCGATATCCGAGTCYGACGCGCCCTCCAGAGGGAACCTGGAACCTGGAGGAGAAGTCTCCGAGATGCTGAGGTYTTTYCGGGCGGCGGGGAAGAKCGGGGCGTTGTCGTTGATGTCGGTGACCTCCAGCTCCACGTGAAAGACGCGCAGCGGCCGCTCCACCAGCACCTCCAGGCGCAGCACGCACGGCGCGCTCTTGCCGCACAGCTCCTCCCGGTCCAGCCGCGAGCTCACCACCAGCGCGCCGCTCGCCCCGCTCACCTCCACGCTCGCCGCACGATCCTGGGCCACCAGACGCAGCCCACGCGCCTCCGCCTCGCCCGCCTCCACGCCCAGGTCCTGCGCCAGCCGGCCCACCACCGTGCCGCCCTTCGCTTCCTCCGGCACCGAGTACCGCACCTGACCGCCGACCAGCGCCCACGCCGCCTGCAGCACCAGCAGCCGCACCGCGCACCGCACGCCCATGGCCAGCGCCGCTCCCGCACCGSACCCGSGCGCTTCCCCGACACCCACGTCCCCCGCCGCCGCTCTCCGGCACCGCCGCSTTTGCCCTCCCGCTCCCCCCGCGCTCACAGCCGGGCTTTCCGCCGCACCGGGGCGGAGCCGACGCAGACGCCGCCGTTTCTGAGCCTGCAGCGACACCGTGTGACCCGCCGCCTCACACGCCACCACGGAGCCGCCTTGTTCTTGTTCCCTCTGCCTGGTCTGGAGCCGCGGCCCCCGCCATCCCACACCTCCCCCGGCACGGACATGACCCAGCACCGCCGCTCCGGCTGCGCACTCGGTCAGACGACACGGAACTTTCTGCTCGGCCCTTCGTAGGAAACACCAGCACGGATCGGGAATCTCTTCCGGGATAATCTGCCGTTCCCGGAACAAAAGATATCCAGCGGTAACCTTCGCCTTCGGTGCCTCAGTTCAGGCTCTGTCTCCGTAAAAGAACTCGCTTCTTTCAGCAGCCATACAGACGAGCAATACAGAACACTGAACCGTTTACTTTTTTTTTTTTTTCATTTGTTTCCATAAAGGATCAAGGAGTTGGAAGTGGAAAGTGCTTTAAGACCTGCGACTTGTGGTAACTGCTCCCAGGAGGTGCAGGAAAGCTTTGTCGAGTGGCAAAATCTGCACCATAACAAAAAAGTACGCAGAAGGAAGAGGAATGAGAGATCCAATACCTCTTCCTACTCGAAAACGTTATGGTAGACCGTACAGAGAACATGGGAGCTCCCCTGTTTTTTTTCCTTTTCTTTTTTTTTTTTTTTTTTTTTTTTTGTGAGAAGACAGCAATGACTGGAAAAGCTCACCAGGAAAATGAAGTACATGAAGAACAGCTGACTTCGGTCTCGTCTTTCCTCAGGAGGTGCTCTCACAATTTATGATGGTGAGCTTTTTTTTTTTGTTGTTTTTTCTCTCTCCATACTGCCTTTCCCTACATTTCTTACTCCATTTCTCTGTCCTACCATTAACTTGGATAACCATCCCTACCATTCTGTTCTTGTCTCCATTTCTCCTCCTTTGGTTATGTCYCCGCTTTTGCAATAGTGTTTTCTAAATACTGATACCACTCTTTGCATGTACAGGCAGGACTGTAGATATAACCTCCCCTGCCTCTTTCTCATTATATCTTGCATGAAGTCCTGAGGATTCTGAAGGTCTCTTGGGAACTGCTTTGCTCAGGAACTCTCTCTGTATGTGCAAGTGGACAACCACTGTGGCATTTAGCACTCCTGCAAAGGCCTTCAGTGACTCCTTCCATCCTCCCCTCTGTCCTTCACAGCTTAGGGCAGTTCCAAAGATCGTGCAGACCTCACATCTCATTTCCAAAATTTCACAGACCTCAAAACGAAAGAGTCTACATCTTACATGAAAATACTGAAACATCTCTGAAATCAGTCTGGCAATAGGGAAAGGGACTGGTGCTGGTGGAGGAAATACTGTCCCAGGTGGTACATGCACACTCACCCTCAGCTACCTAATATTATCCCAATATATATAACTGTACTCCCAAGAAATCAAGCAAGGCCTACAACCAGGGGAGCCATTAAGGGTACAGTCAGGAGCCATGAGTGACCATCTTCCACTGGTGAATGGAAATATGCATGCCATCAGTGTCCTGGAATCAAGGACCAAAGAGAGAACAGGAGTTTTTCCACTCACCACACTGAGTCCGACTAATACAGAGGCAATGGAAGAAAGGACATCCTGCGATGCTGTGACCATATGTAAGAGGGATAAACAGCAGAGTACGTAGGAAACAGTTGTGGTTTTCCCCTGCTTCTCACAGGTGGGCACACCACCTGCGAGGCATGTGCTCCGCTGCCTCACATGTGCCCACAGAGTCACCTTGTCCCAAGTGCCAGGCCAGGGTCACTACAAAGGGCCTCGGCACTCGCCACGTCTCTGGGCATGGACATGACCTGGCACCAATGCTCTGCTCCCCTCTCAGCTCAGACAGTGTGGATTTCTCTGCTTGGCGCTTCACATGGAAAAACCACCATGGATTGGGGACCTCTTCTGGGATAATCCAGCTTCCTCAGAACAAGACTTATTTAACTGTAACCTCTGTCTCCCATTACAGGGTTCTGGCTCTTGCTCTTTACGAAGACAAAGAATGGCCTTTTGCACCCACACAGTCAAGAGAGCAAGCAAACAAAAATGGGGCTTACTCTTGCTAGTTTGCCTGTAATCAATTGAGAAGAACTGGAAAGTGATGTAAGCCCTGTGGTAGCTGCTCCAACGGGGTTCAGGAAAACCCTGGAAAGGGGGAGAATCTGCACAAAACCAACAAAGGCTGCAGAGGAAACAGGAACGAGAGATCCTTTCTGCCCCAGTTCTGCACTTTATGGTCAACTATGCAGGGAACGGGTGAACGCCCCTCACTTTCATTGCGAGACAGGCATGATGACATGAAAAGGGGAAGAGATGCAGGGGAAAATGGAGCATGTAAAAAAAAAAAATCACCCTCTTCCATCTGTTCTTCCTTTCTGAGGAAAGGAAGAGCCCTCTGAGGAATGCTGAGCCCTCAGAATTCATGCTGCTGAGTTCTTTTTATTTCTCTTCTTAATGTGATCCATTTTGTTCTCCTTCCTCTCTATCTCATTCCATTCTATTGTTTCCCTGAATGTTTTTTTCCTTCTTCTCACTACTTCTTCTTGAGCCTGTCCCTTTTCCAAAGCATTTCTATGCATTTTTAATAATAGTTTGGGAAGGAACTTGTGCTAAACCTCTGCTGCTCTTCCTGCTTCTTCCCCAACATGTCCTGCATGAGGTTCTCAGTACCAAGGATTCTGAAGGATTCTCAGAACGTTTTTTTCCCAAATAAGTTGTTCTCTCTCTTGCACTCTTCCTCTCTGCATCTCTCTGCATGTGCCAGTAGATGCAGAGCCCCTGCGGTAAAGAGCACACCTGGGAAGGCCTTCAATGACAGCACCCTGTCCTCACCTCTTTTTTCCTTGCCTTGTCCTCACTCCTCTTTGCTCTGTAGACTATAAAGGCTTCTTGCAGGCCTTGCAAATCATGCACGGCTGTGACCTGTTTCACCTTGGAGCTACACGATGCACTTCTGCGTCTCTTTCCAGGCAGACATCCACTACCAGAGTAACAGAGCCAAGACTTCAGCATGAAGTATCAATAGGAGATTAATTTCCCATGCAGTGTCTCAGAATCATCAGTATCATCCACCCAGTCCATAACCAAACAAAAACCATGATGGTTATCCTACAGCATTAAAAAAAAAAATGCAGGAAAACATTGACAAGGGGCAGAATCTGTGCAATAACAATCAAGAATGCAGGAAGAACAGCAATGAGGGATCTAGTGCCTCATGTTGCTCCAAKATAGTTTGGTTGACAAAGCAGGGAATGAAAGAGCTCCCCTCGATTCCTCTGYAAGAGGTGCACGATGAGCCCAAAAGCAGAAGGGATGCAGGAGGACAACAGAACACATGAAAAATCACCCTCTTCARTCTTGTCTTCCTTCCATGCAAACCTCTCACAATTCCTGCTGGGGAGTTCTCTTTTTTTCTCCTCACTATCTTGTCTTTCCCTCCATTCCCTACTCCTTCCCTCCTGCCTCCTTCCATTCTCTTCACAACCCATGTTCTTCTTGCATTTCTCCTCCTCTTTTTCTTCCCTTTTCCRAAGTGTTTTCTAACTATAAATGCCCCCCTTGACGTGAAGCAGGGGCAGCACTTTAGGCAAAACCACTCTTGCCTCTTCCTCGTCATGTCACACACGAACTCCTGAGTATTGAGGAATCTGAAGGACATTCAGGAACTGATTGCAAGGGAAGTATCTCTCCCTCTGTCTCTTTGTGCATGAGTCTCTGGACTCAAGAGCCAATGTGGCATGGAGCATTCATGGGAGTCCTCTTCAGCCTCCATCTATGACAAAGACCATGGCCTGCACACCACGTATAGGCAGAGGAGAATCATTTCTGATCACTGCTAAATGCAGGCACAGATTATTCCCTTTTGGATGGCCGTCTTCGAGAAACACGTGTGACTCAGGGATTTCTTGCACTCCTCRTCATCATCAGAAAGCGTAGCACAGAGCAAGGAATGCATATTACAAGGAACATACGTACAAGGAATAAGCCGTTAACAGAATGGTGTACCGGTTATCACTCAGCCAGCCTCACACACAGTCCATATGGATGATCCTAGCAATGTCAGGAACTTGATACATATGGAGATAAGTCTGGAAATATATTGGCAATGAAATCCTTACAGAAGGGTGAAGAAAAGAGAATGACCAGGGATCTAGTGTTCTTCCTTTTGCACAGGGAAGAAGTGCAAAGGATTTATTTCTTATTCCAGGTTAACATTTCAGGCAGGGCATTCACACATAGAACAACAGAGCCAGGAGTTCGCAACCCACAGTTCAGAACACTTATATACAGAAGGAAAACACTGTCCACACTGCTGACACATCTGTGAAATCTTCCAAAGTCTTACTGTCAACATAGCAAAAGAGTCTGCATATTGCACACAAATACTTAAAACATTTCTTATATCAGGCTGGCAACAGAGAAAAGGACTGGTGCTACTGGGGAAAATGGTGTCCCAGCTGGGACACGCATGCTSTCCCTTAGTCACCAAGCTATTATCAGAGTATATTTATCTGTACTCTCAAGAAACCAAGCAACCAGGAGAGACATTAACGTGCACAGTCAGGAGCCATGAGCAGCAAGTTTCTACTGGTGTTGCTGGACAGTGAACACAAGTCCTTGACCAMTGACCCTGACATCACAGAGCATCTTAAATTTCCCCTCCTCAAACTTTCCTGTATCTTGCACCTACCTTGAGATTTGCCCTTCTCCTGTAGCCCTGTAAARAATCAGTTATGTTAGCAACATCCTGGAATCAAGGCCTTATCAAAGACCACCTTCACCTCCTGAAATGTAATTCAAGCTTTTGCTTCTTCCTGGAGAGAACTGGAGTTTTTCCACTCATCCCACTGAGTCCAAGTAATATGGAAGCAATGGATATAAGTACACACTGTGTCAGCATTTCCAAAAAAAAAAAAAARAAAAAAAAAAAAAAAAAGAGGTATGCCAGTTTCCGTGTAGTGACATTTGGTAAGAGAGTAAGCCTGAATATAAGACCATAGAAAACCCCAGAGGAAAGCCTGTAGCACTATCACACAAAGCCCACACAGGAACACACACACACACGCACAAACACGGAATAAATTATTCAAGAYAACAACCAAAGATGCAGAACAACTGTGAACTAGGTCTGTTACAACAGTAGACCACATAGGAAACAGCTGTGATTTTCTCCCACTTCTCACAGGTGGGGACTAAAGAGTATGAATACAAGTTATGCAAAAACTCTCAGGACTTCCTTTTTGATTTCCATTGAGCCTTGGAAAATTCGAGGCTCRGTGGAACTAWGGATGCAGTGAACATGTTTCCATGGGAAGAATTCATCTCCAGTGCTTCAGTATGAGCAGGAACAGGCCACGTTTGAGCCTGTGACACAGGTAAGTGTTTTCATGGAGTCTCCCTGGTTGTCAAAGAGCRTACAATRCAGCAGGGAAATCTTACCACAMCACCACCTTGGTTACRCTGCAAMACAGAGGTCCATCTTCTGAGACAAGACACCAGCCTGAGAGATGGTCAGTATGGACGGACTCCCCACAGATTTGACAACTCCTGGGAATCTTTCCTTTAAAAGTCTTTCTCAGTGTATCCCACCAAGCATATGCTTAGAGAAGACTGCAATTAAATACAGGAGGCACCACCCTCCAGTGMTCTTTCCCTCCCCCGAGGAAGACTCCATGCYTCCTTTTCCACTTGCAGCTACAGCAGGACAGACAAGATGCTTTTCAGACAGGCCTGTACRTGAAAAGGGGCTATCTCCAAGGCTCCAGTCTGGAGATCCCAATGCCCTTTCCAAACTCKGTTAATTTAAGGATCTCTGAAGTTCAYGTGGACTTCCCTTACTAKGTYTTCCCTCTTTATCGGCTGTGRAGGCCAGATGTCTTTCCATGATTTCATCAACACTTAATAGCAGCAGAGGAATGCTTCAAGACTTCTTTGTCAGGAAGATCCATACAATTAAAGGGCAAGRGTGCTTTTCCACACCCAGTACCCTCTCAAGATCAGCAAGACCTCCTCTTCCAGGCTCTCTGTACAGCATGGGGAAGAGAGACTGGGAGGGTGTTTGCATGGTCACACATAATCATATCAATGKTTACAAGCATCTGATGAGAGGAGGTGACAACAGCTGCTAGACAGGGGATTGATTCTGCTAGCTTTCAAAACAACAGGGAAAGGCCCTTAAGTCTCACTGGAAAACATGTCTGAGAAGGTCCCGGAACACAACGCCCACAACTGCAGAACGTGATGTAAACTATGACTTTAAACTCTGATGTAAACTCTGATGTAAACCACTACTGATGATGACTCACCTGCAGCCCCGCTACAAAAACTTCTATGGGAAACGGCTGCAGAAAAAGAAAAAAAAAATCCAGGGATAACCGTAGGGAAGAAGGTCGGAGAAGAAGGATGCTACAAATTCTACGGCGCCCGCCCCACCATTCAATCACCCCCGAGAACATCAAAGACGGAGCCATCAGCGCTAATTACGGGCAGCACCTGCCTTGCATTGCCCATTCACACTCAGGGAAGGGTAAACGCCTTAAGGAATAAGCACATTCAGTAGAGGTAGGTAATGGCGTTAATGAAGGCAGACGCTTTCCTTTTCCCTGGGAGAGGTTGAATCTTCCACAACGAGCATATTTGCATGAGAAAAATTCATGGCATATGCTTCACCACGAATATACACCGACTTTCCCTTCTGCTCTGAAGTTTCAGGCACACTGCTTGGCTATCAAAGAGCAAAGAAATCACATTACAGACCACATGTCAGTGATAACGCAGTGGTCTGTCTCCGGAAATACAAGATCAGTGTGGCGAGATTCCAGAGAGACCTGACAGCTCCAGGGACTCTTTAATTTGCTAATTCCTACTAAACAGAGAACAGCAAGGAAATGCTCAGAAAAGAAATAAATAAATAAG
>NW_020454816.1:37480-71700 GCF_003342845.1 Nothoprocta perdicaria
CCTCCCGCTCCCCCCGCGCTCACAGCCGGGCTTTCCGCCGCACCGGGGCGGAGCCGACGCAGACGCCGCCGTTTCTGAGCCTGCAGCGACACCGTGTGACCCGCCGCCTCACACGCCACCACGGAGCCCCCTTTTCCGACTACCAGGTCTGGAGCCGCGGCCCCCGCCAATCCCCTCTTCCCCGGACATGACCCAGCACCGCCGCTCCGGCTGCGCACTCGGCTCAGACGACGCGGAGCTCTTTGCTCGGTCTTCATAGGAAACACCAGYACTGATCGGGGACCTCTTCTGGGATAATCTGCCGTTCCCGGAACAAAATCTGGTGCCGCAGCTGAGGTTCTGTCTCCGTAAGGAGTATAAGAATTCGTTGCCTTTAGCTACTAGACGAGCAATAGAGAACACTGAACCGTTGTTGTTGTTGTGTATTTGTTTGTTCCTGTAAAGGATCAAGAACTCGCAGTTCGGAAGTGCTTTAAGACCTGCGACTTAACAGCAGCTGCTCCAATGCAGTACAGGAAAACATTGTCAAGGCGCAAATTCTGCATGATAGCAACAAAGAATGCAGAAGGAAGAGGAATGAGAGATCCAGTTCTTCTTGTTACTCGAAAACGTTATGGTAGATCGTGCAGAGGACTTGGGAGCTCCCCGCTTTTTCTTTGTGAGAAGACAGCAATGACTGGAAAAGCTCATCAGGAAAATGTAGTGCGTGAAAAATCGTTCACTTTGGTCTCATCTTTCTTCAGGAGGTGCTCTCACGATTTCKGCTGATGAGATTTTTTTATTTCYTTTTTTTTTAACCTCTCCYTGCCTTTTTYTCCATTTCCTACTTCACTTCTATGTCCTACCTTTGTCTTCTCATCCCGATTATTCTCTTCTTCTTCCCATTTCTCCTCCTTCCGTATTTCTCTCCTTTTGCCAAAGTGTTTCCTAAATGCTGATGCCGCTTTTTACATGCAGCACAGGTGTGACTTTAGAGAACACCTCCCCTGCCTCTTCCTGCTGATTCTTCAACATATTTTGCATGAAATCCTGAGGATCCTRAAGGTCTCTTGGGAACTGCTTTGTCAGGGAAGTCTCTCTCTGCATGTGCCAGTGGACAATGAGCCACTGTKGTATTGAGCACTCCTGTGAAGGCCTTCGACAACTCCACGGGATCCTTCCCTCTCTCCTACACAGCTTATGCACATCCCTCTTTGCTCAGCAGGCGTAACAGATGTCCTGGATACTTGCAGGTCTGGCCAAGCACACACTCATCACACACACCTCAGCTCGCTTTCTGGAAGATGAATATACTCTATAGCTTCCATCCCCAAGTCCGTCCATGACAAGGATGTGGCTCAGCAATTTCAAACACTTCCCTTCATTGTCAGAAAGAACAACACAGACCATATTACAAAAAAACTTGTCTACCAGTCCATGAGAGAATCGCACAGCTTTTCGAAAAGAGCACTGCCCCACAACATGTTCCATGATCCCAGAAAAGCCAAGACTCTCCTTTCTTCAGGAAAAGAACCTGGATGTACATTGACAAGGAAATCCCCTGAGAACTGTAGGGGAAGATCAGCAATCTAGTGTTCTTCCTTTACACTGGAACAGCATTTCCTTTTTAAGAGGAAGGCATGGGAAAGGCTTTTTTTTTTATTTTTTTGATTAGCTTAACAGATCTGCCAGCAGGTCTCTACAATAATGACTATATGTAATGCAGATAGACATGAATATATAACCACATGGAACACTAGAAAAGGAAACCTCTATCACAGTCCCACAAACAGCACACAAGAAAACACATGCAAGGCATAAAATACTCAAAATAACAACCAAAGATGAAGAATAACTATACACACTGTCTGTTTCAACAGTAGACCACATAGGAAACAGTTGTGGTTTTCTCCTGCTTCTCACGGGTGGGCAGACTGTATGCCCTGCCATCTCATATGCACCCACGGAGTCTCTTTGTGTCGGGCCCCAGCACCCACAGCCTCCCCCGCTGCCTGGAACCTCTCCTGGCACGGACATGACCCAGCACAAATGCTCTGGCTGCCCTCTCAGCTTGGACAATGCGGATTGTTCTGCTTGGCACTTCATACGGAAATACTAGCATGGATCAGTGACCTCTTCTGGGATAATCTACCTTCCCCAAAACAAGACTTTTTCAAATGCCATCTTTGCTTCCCGTCACACAGTTCAGGCTCTTGCCCCTTATGAAGACAGAGAACTTGCTTGTTGCACCCATACAATCCAGACAGAGCGAGTACCTATTTTTCTCACTCCTTTGTTTSCTTGTTTCTCCTGTAGCCAACGGAGAAGGACTTGAAAGTGACATAAGTCCTGTGGTGGCTGCTCCAATGGGGTACAGGAAAACGTTGGAAAGGGGTAGAATCTGCACAGAAACAACCAAGGCTGCTGAGACAACAGGAATGAGAAGTTTGGTGTCTCGTTCTGCACCAAAACRTTATAGTAGACTATGCAGACAACGGGGGAGTTYCTCCCATTTTCTTGGTGGAAAGGTCGGATGGGTCATAAAGCAGAACAACAGGAGGAAAACGGAGCTGCAGGARGAAAATGAAGTATGAGAAAAATYRCCCTCTTCAGTCTTGTCTTCCCTTCATGCCGAATTGTCACAATTCATGCTGATGAGCTCTGTATTTTTCTTCCTTATGCTACCTTTCTGCCATTTCCTGCTCCTTCTCTTCTATCTCCTTCCATTCCCTTCTCACCCTGATTTTTTTTCCTCTATTCACTTCTCCTCCTCCTTGATTTCTTCCATTTTGTAAAGTGTTTTCTAATTTTCCATGCCACTCTTGACACRAACTTCTGACAGGACTTCAGGCAAAACCTCTCCTGCCTCTACCTCATCATGTCATGTACAAGGTTCTGAGTCCTGATGATCCTGATGTACCCTCGGATCTGCTTTTCTGGAGAAGTCTCTAACTCGCTGTGTCTCTCTGTGTATGAGCCCGTGGACTTACAGAAACAGTGGCATGGAGCACACCTGGATATGTCTCCRATGATAAGAACCTGCTTTCACCTTGCCCTCACCTCTCCCTTGCCTTGTCCTCACTTTTCTTTGCTTTGCACACTTAAGAGCTCTCCAGGTTTTCCACAGGCTATGCAAAGCCTGCACACTTCCCCAACACCTCAGCTCCCTTTCTGGAAAAGGAGCTTTCTCTTCAGACTCTAGCCATGGCAAAGATCGAAGCTTGCACAACAAACATAGTGACAGAAAAGATGATATCCTATTCTGCAATGAGCACTGCTAATGACAAACACGGTTTGTGGTCTGTGTCCACTTGACTGGCTCTGTCAAGTCTGTAGGCATCATCCAGGCAATATTACAACCATCCAAGTTAAAGATCCCAGGACTTAAAGGGAACAGAGGCATTTGCCTGTCAGGCACATCAGCTACTGCTGAAGATTGAGGTAATGGAGAAACAAAAATAAAATGGATCATTCCTTCTGAAGGGGTTCTAACAGAATTCTCTAGGAACTGAGAACAAGGATAACTTCCAGAGAGGAAGGCCTTGCAAAAATGTTGCATATCTGGTCAAAGCCATTCATAGGCACAGTCAACAGCCAAGAGTGATGAGCTTCCACCAGGGATCCTGGGGACTGAACACAGGTCCTCAACCAATACACCTTGGATGAGAGATCAACATATTTTCCCCTTCCCACACCTACCTTGAGATTCCCTCTTCTGTCACTGCCCTGTAAGGAACTATGTACATTAGCACTGTCCTGGAATTGAGGCTTTATCAAAGACATACTTCTCTTCCCGAGACGTAAGTCAAGCTACTGCTCCTTCCCTTCCTTGTCTGCTCCCACCACTGAGTTGAGTGATACAGTGGTCACAGAGGAAAAAGTACTTCTCAAGACACTGTGTAAGTATTCTGTTAACAGCAAAGGCTAGCTTAACAGGTCRGCCAGCTCTGGTATAATGTCAATATGTAACAGAGACAGGTATGAATATGTAGCCATGTGGAATGCCAGAGACGGAAACCTGTACTCCTGTAGCACAAACAGCACACAGGAAGAAATACACAAGAAATAAAATATTCAAGATAACAAGGATGCCCACTGATCATGAACTATGTCTGTTGCAACAGTATGCAGAGAACAGCTGGAGCTCCCTCCTGCTTCTCACAAGTGGKGACTAATGAATATTAGTTAGGCAAAACCTCTCAAGACTCTTCCTTCTTGATTTCCATTGACCAAGTTGCTTTTCAACACCAAGTAGCCTCTTAAGATCAGTAAGACCTCCAACTCCAGGCTCTTGTAACTGCGATGTGATCACTGACAAACATCCCTGAAAAACTTCTCTTGACACAGACTCTTCTTCAGACATCATCAACATCCCACTTTGTGAAATGAGGACTCAAGACAAGCAGACATACTCCCCTTCTGAGGCTATGACACATGCCATGTCCTCCCCAACATCACCACATCCCTCAGGCAGGGCTTTGCACTGCTCATGATCACCCAGGCCTCACTTAGCACTATTGCCACGTTGCCAGGAATTTGCTGGACAACAAGCAGCACCCTCAGCTTCCCACTCCCAGGCTGACACAGTCTTCTGCAGATCCTTAGACTCACAGTAAAAACGTCACCATAAAAAATATGGACTTTACCAAATATACATTTTCAAGCAAATGAACCAGTAAACAGATATTTAATGATTTACAACAAAGGAAAGAACATAGCTAACCCACATGCGCAGTTGGCCTCCCGCACCTTCCAGACTTTCGTGTGGCCTCCCCAGGCCTCCGTGCGCAGCTGGTCCACTGAACTCCCTGGGCTTTCGTGCCCAGGTCCACTGAACTCCCTGAGCCTCCATGTGCAGCTGTCTCCCTGGGCCCTCTGGGCATTTGTGCAGCCTCCCTGGGCCTCCGTGCGCAACTGTCCCCTCAGTCCCACTGGGCTTTCGTGCGGCCTCCCTGGGCCTCCGTGTGCAGCTGGCCCTCCAAACACTCTGGGCTTTCGTGCAGCGTCCCTGGGCCGCCGTGCACAGCTGGCTTCTGAACTCTCTGGGCTTTTGTGCAACCTCCCTGCACCTCCGTGCACAGCTGTGCAGTTGGGCGATCTAGGCTTTTGTGCAGCCTCCCTGGGCCTCCATGTGCAGGTGGCCCCTCGCGCCCTCCGGGCTTCYGTGTGGCCTCCCCAGGCCTTCGTGCACAGCCAGTTCCCTGAACACTCTGGGCTTTCGTGMAGCCTCCCCGGACTTCCGTGCGCAGCTGGCCCACCATGCCCTCCGGGCTTACGTGCGCCCTCCCCGGGCCTCCGTGCGCAGCTGGCCCCCCGTGCCCTCCGGCCTTACGTGCGCCCTCCCCGGGCCTCCGTGYGCAGGTGCCCCCTGCGCCCTGCAGCCTTACGTGGGCCCTCCCCAGGCCTCCGTGGGCAGATGGCCCCCCGCACCCTCCGGCCTTACGTGTGCCCTCCCTGGGCCTCCGTGCGCAGCTGCCTCCCAGCGCCCTCCAGCCTTTCGAGCGACCTCCCCGGGCCTCCGTGCGCAGCTGGCCGCCCGGGCTCTCCTTCCAGACGTGCGCCCTCCCCGGGCCTCCGTGTGCAGCTGACCCCCGCGCCCTCTGGCCTTACGTGCGCCCTCCCCGGGCCTCCATGCGCGCCTGGCCCCCCGCGCCCTCTGGGCTTATGTGCGCCCTCCCCAGGCCTCCCTGCCCAGCTGACCCACCACGCCCTCCGGGCTTACATGCGCCCTCCCTGGGCCTCCGCGCGCAGCTCGCCTCTCGCGCCCTCCTGGCTTTGGTGCGCCCTCCGCGGGCCTCCGTGCGCAGCTGGCTGCCCATGCCCTCCGGACTTACGTGCACCCTCCTGGGGCCTCTGTGTGCAGYTGGACCCCTGCGCCCTTCAGGTTTACGAGGGCCCTCCCCGGGCCTCTGTGCGCAGCTGGCCCCCCGCACCCTCCAGGCTATCGAGCGCCCTCCCAGGGCCTCTGTGCGCAGCTGCCTCCCAGCGCCCTCCGGGCTTATGTGCGCCCTCCCCGGGCTTCGGTGCGCAGCTGGACCCCCAGGCCCTCCGCCCTTACGTGCGCCCTCGCCAAGCCTTCGTGCGCAGCTCGCCCCCCATGCCCTCCGGGCTTACATGCGCCGTTCCTGGGCCTCTGTGCGCAGCTGACCGCCCGTGCCCTCCAGCCTTTCGAGCACCCTCCCCTGGCCTCTGTGTGCAGCTGGCCCCCCGCGCCCTCTGGGCTTATGTGTGCCCTCCATGGGCCTCTGTGCACAGCTGGCTCCCAGTGCCCTCTGGGCTTTCGTGCGCCCTCCCCGGGCCTCCGTGCACAGCTGGCACCCTGGGATCTCCAGGCTTTCATGTGGCCTCCACGGGCCTCCGTGCGCAGTTGGCTCTCTGAATTCTCTGGGCATTCGTGTGGCCTCCCCAGGTCTCCATGAGCATCTGACTCCTGCGCTCTCCTAACTTTCGGGGTTCCTCTCTTGGCCTCCGTGCGCAGCTGGACCACCATGCCCTCCAGGCTTTTGTGTGGCCTCCCCGGGCCTCCGTGCGCAGCTGGACCCCGAACTCTCTGATTTTTCGTCCGCCCTTCCCAGACCTTTGTGCATACCTGGCCCCACGGTTGCTCCGGGTTTTCGTGGGTTCCCCCGGGCATTTGTGCGCAGCTGGCCCCCTGGCCCCTCTGGTCTTGCGTGCAGCCTTCCCGGCCTCCATGTACAGCTTGTGCCCTGAACTCTCTGGGCTTTTGTGTGGCCTCCGCGGGCCTCCCTGCACAGATGGCCCCTGGGCCCTCTGGGATATCGTGCGGCCTCTGCGAGCCTCTGTGCACAGCTGGACTTCCGGACCCTCTGGGCTTTCTTGCAACCTCCCTGTGCCTCTGTGTGCAATTGTCCCCCCGGGCCCTCTGAGCTTTCGTGCGGCCTCCCAAGGCCTCCGTGCGCTGCTGTACCCTGGGCCCTCCAGGCTTTTGTGCTGTCTCTCCAGGCCTCTGTGCGCAGCTCTACCCCTGGGCCCTCTGGGCTTTTGTGGCTTCTCTCCGGGCCTCCGAGCACAGCTGGCCCCTCGGGCCCTCCACGCTTTTGTGCGGTCTCCCTGGACCTCCGTGCACAGCTGGCCCACCAGGCCCTCTACGCTTTCATGCGGCCTCCCCGAGCTTCCGTGTGCAGATGGCCCCCTGGGCTTTCCGGACTTTCGTGTGGCCTCCCCGGGCCTCYGTGYGCAGCTGGCCAACCACCTGCTCCAGGCTTTCGTGCGGCGTGCTTGGGCCTCCGTACAGTCCTCGACCCCTGGGCCCCGCGGGCTTTCCTGTGGCCTCCTTAGGTCTTAATGGGCAGCTGGCCCCTCGGGCCCTCCGGGCTTTCGTGCGGCCTCCCCGCGCCTCCGTGTGCAGCTAGCCCCCCAGCCCTCCTAGCTTTCGTGCGGCCTCTCCGGACCTCCGGGCGCAGCTAGACTTCCATGCCTTCCGGACTTTCATGCATCCTCCTCTCTAGGCCTCCGGGCGCAGCTGTCCCCCCGGGCTATCCAGGCTTTCATGAGGCCTCCCCGGGCCTCTGGGCGCAGCTGACCCCCTGAACTTTATGGGCTTTCGTTCGGCCTCCCTGGGCCTCCATGCACAGCTGTCTCCATCGGCCCTCCAGGCTTTCGTGCAGCCTCCCCAGGCCTCCGTGCGCAGGTGGCCCCCCGGGCCTGCCAGGCTTTCGTACAGCCTCCCTAGGCCTCCGTGAGCAGCTGTCCCCGCCGCAGGGCCCCAGAGCCATGTGCACACAGAAGTTCGGGGATTATGCACAAAAGTCCAGAGGACCCCAGGGTCTCGTGCACATGAAGAGTCCCACATGAGCAYGGAGGCCTGCAAAGGCCGTAGAACAGCCCCCAGAGCCCCCTGGTTGATGTGCACACGCAGCTCCTGGGAGGCCGCACGAAGCCTGGAGGCTCCCCATGGCTACATGCATATAGGGTCCTGGGGAGGCCACATGATATCCTGGAGAGTCCTTAGGGCCCAGTCCACATGGAGGCTGAGTGAGGCTGCATGGAAGTCCAGAGGGCCTCCAGAGCCACATGTGCACGGAGGCCCAGGGATTCTGCATGAAAGCCCGCAGAAACCTGGGTCCACGTGCACATGGAGGCCTGGGGAGGCTATGCGAAAGCCCGTAGGGCATCCCAGGCTGTATGCACACAGAGGCTCAGGAAGGCCAGACAGTATCCTGGAGAGCCCCCAGGGTCCACAGAGGCTATGTGATGCCATATGAAAGCCTAGCGGGCCTCCAGGGCCACATGTGCACAGAGGCCCGGGGAGCCTCCATGAAAGCCAGGGGGGTCCTTGTGCGTACAGAGGCCCAAGGACAGAAAGGTAGCCCAGGGGTCCCCTTCAGCAGCCAAGCYCTCAAACCAGGGTATTCCAGGAGCAACCATGAGGAGAGTGGGTTTCTGAGGAGACTGTTCCTTATGATGTTGGATGGAGAAGAAATTTGGTGAGAACTGTGCTGATGTGGGCCTTGATGCAGCCRTTTGAATTAGGGGCTGTTTTACAGACCCYGGGTGGCCAAACATTGATGGTTTCTTCCTCTCAAAATCATTTATGGCCTAAGGTGTGTGTTTTTAAGACCAGTAACAATAGCATTAATCTAAACAAACATGTCCAGCTACARGCCTCCTGATGAAGTGAAACCTAGTTGCCTAAAGAGAGAAGAACTCTTATGTTATCTTCAGGACAGATCCCATGTCCCTGGAATTAGAAAAACATATTACCCAGCCTGTAATGTGCATCTGTTTCTGYATCTTCTCACACCTTGCAGAAGCAGGAGCTAAATAACTTGAGACACGAAACAGAGCTGGGATGGGGAATGGGGAAGGCTATAAAAGCATYGAGTAGTTATTGCAAGGACCCTGTGCCCAGAGACTCCCGCAGACAAAGCGGCCTCATCCAGGAATGCTTGACACACACCTGGATTTACTGCTTGTGATCCCAGCATCTGGCTGCGAGCCAAAGGACATGATCTGGGATGTCTGAAGAGTTTCAGTGCTTGAGATGTTTGATAGGAAATGCAGTGGTAGAAAAACTATGTTTTCTTTCTAGGAAGCTTTTTTGGGTATTATGCTATCATACATGTTATATTTAKACGAGTAAATAATAAGAAGGCATCTGCACTGCAACACGGCAAGTTCAAAGCTGCTCGGAGAAATTTATGGGAAGCAGCTGCAGGTTGTCTGTGCTAATTAGGAGCAGAGCAGACTCGAGCATTTGACACAACAGGTTTACACAGGGCTATTAGGTAAAGCAAGTTAATGTCTGCTTTTAATAATAAGAGCAAGTAGCAGAGGTGGCAGAGCATTTGCAATGACATCATTCGCCCAGCTGTTTTACACATCTGTAACACAGGACATTGCTCCAATTCTGTAGCGCTTCATCCTTGCTCTTCCACGTGCTTGGGGATGAGGGATAACATGAGCTGTCTGGAGTCGAGTGGCCTGGGAACTGGCTGCACTTGTGCTTGGTTATCAGCGTTGGTCCCATCAAAGCATGGGCTAAACTTGACGTGTTCCCCATTAGGTATAATTTTTTTCGAAGTGCTAATTACTTCACTGCGATTTTGGCACTTAGGCAGAGATCCTTGTGCTCGCAGCCAAGTTTACATCTAGGAATGAAACATTTGCAGCAGCTGCAAAAATGTTTTGACTTATTTAGCRCGTTATAATGTCTTGTAGCCATGAATAATGACAAGTCTCTAAATCACTCATTAATTTGTAATGTTAGATGCTCCCCCAGGATGTCTGGGATGTGTCCAGTGGTACAGAAAGGAGATGCTCTGTGGCTGTACTACATGGATGTACAGACACATATGTCGCCTAGCTATATATACCTACCAGTAGGGCATGGTCAATCCTGTTAAATTTGGTGGAGTTCCCATTTGAACAACCTTTGACTGAGGGCTCGTGTGGAATTATCTGGAATTATCCTGAAGTTTGTACCTGTGCTCCTGGGCTCCCAACAGCCCTGTTTTGGGAAGAGCTCACGACTAAGTAAGGATGTGTTCCTAACTGCATCCAAAGTATGACTGCATCTTGGCATCAAAAAATAACTTAATTGATATGTGTGCTTAAAAATCCTTGAGCTTTTAGGTTTCGTATTTCTTCTTCATAAACCTTAGCAGTTTGTTAGCTCAGATGGGGAGCAAGAGKTTTTTTTGTAATATGTCTGGTAGCTTTTGAAGTCAGTGGCTCTCGTGCTGCTAAAACCAGCAAGGACTTTGGAGAGGTTCCATCCAGCTGGTTTACTTGGGTTGTCATTTGAGTTCATAAGTAAAGAGCTTGTGAAAAGGTTATTTTTTTGTAGCTAGTGTGCAGTACAGTGTATGGGCTTTCCTAGCCTGTCAGCACAGTGGCAAGCTGTGAAAGTTGTATAATACACAGTCAAGGTGCTCAAAGTGTACAGCTTCATTACATTGTGAATGAACTTTCAGACTGTTAGAAATACTGAAAATATGAAACTTCCATACAAAACTGTACCATAGAGGCAGAGAAATAAAGTCCTGAGTGCTATTTTAACACAAAATAAAATGACTTGATGGAAGATTACCCTGCAGGTCTGAGGAGGAGGTATCATTCATTCCAAGAATAAGAATATTGTTTTTTCCCCGTATTATCAGTATAGAATTAAACTTAGATGGTCTAGAGCTCATAGGCGGGAAGATTTTCAAAGGTATCTTCTCTTATATTCTACTTAATGTAGAATTTACTAAAAGTTTTGGCATTTTGTAAATGTGCAGATCAAGTTTAGTTATGCTTCCTTCAGCCAGCAGCTCCCTTTCAGCACCCTGGTTTGTTGTGCTGCTGTTTTAGCATCTAAACTTTAAAATGTGTGTGCAGTATTGAATGAATTTCAGCTGCTTCATTGCAAAAATGCAGGGACATTAGTCAAAACAGTTTTTTTCCAGAACTGTTCAAATGAACACTGAAAATCTTGTGGAGTTGGGAAGTTTGAAAATAGCTTTGCTTCTGAAACCTTAAATATCACTTTATTCTGTGGAAAAAGAAAAAAGAAAAAAAGAAAAATTGCAGATAGACAGCATAGGTATTAGGAAAATAAGTGAAGACAAAATATACTTCATCTTGAGGGCAGATGTAGAGATTCAAAGACCAAGAGATCCTATTTCCTCATGGTGCCAGGGGAGCTTTGCACACTTGCTGAGCTTTGTGTGTTAACTGAGTACAAAATCTGCTTGCATTTATTTTTCCCTTCAAGTTTCTATCGGGAAGATATACGAGTGAGAATAACGAGGAGAGCAAGGGCAGCGGCTGGGTAAAGCTGGCACAAAATGGCACAGACTGATGGTAACACAGCCCCAACATCCAAATCAGGTACTTCTGTGGCATTTYGAGGGTCTGTTCAATGCCAAAATTCCTATTATTTAACGACCCTACAGGAAAGGTAAGGAGGGGAGTCCAGAGAATCTCTCTTGCCTGTCCCTAGCCCTGCGGTAGCTGTAGGTCCCACTGTGTAGAGATGCTGCTTGATATCAGCTTCTCCAGGCTTTTTTCTTTTCTAAATAAAATTAGTCCCTGGGTCAGCACCATCACCATGAGTGGAAGAATCCTCCTTGGCTTTGAAATCCATTAAAGTTTCCTATACTTTCAGAAATATATTCCTATATTTCTGGAAGCATTGCAAAGCTTAATGAATGGGAGCAAGAAGGGGAAAATTCAACTACCGAGAACTGATGGGTGTTTGTCTTGGTGCTGCAGTGCAGCAGCCGAGGTGGGAATTAGAGTGAGTTGGTTTTGCCCGTGGCCTCCTGCTGCCCGTGCCCAGATCCATGCATGGAGCTGCGAGAGATGGGGCCAGCCTGGCACACGGAGCAGCGCAGCTTGCAGGCCCGGCYGCCCGCCAAGCCCTTCAACAGGCGGCTGCTTTTGTTGAAAAGACAGCTGGAAAAGTTAAAAACCTTCTGATTTTTGAAAATCAGCTGGAGGACATTATGGTCACGCAGCACCAAAGGCAGGCGACTCGTTAAAATTAGCACGGGATGTAATTAAGAACATGCTGGGGGAGAAACAGAACATGAAAAGAAGCAGACTTTTGGAAAGCTCCTGACAACGCTGGATGTCTAACTGGCAATGCAGCCTGCTAACTGATTTAAATAATAGTGAGGCTACTGCGTGCCTCGCCTCCTGGGTGGATGCCCAGACTGCGCCTGCCTGGGTGCCGTGGAGCTCTGGAATTGTGTCCCATGGGGCTAGAACAAGTCGAGGACTTTGGTAAGTGCCCCTCTCAGCACCAAGGGGACCCGCTCCTCCTTCCTCTGTCTTGTCCTTCCCGTTCCTGTGTGCAGGTCAATCTGCCTCTCAGTGCATCTGTCCTTAGGAGATTCCTAGAGAACGGGTGCTCCYAAGCATGGGCTGGGTGCGTGATGATGTTGACAGGCTTCAGGCCAAGAGGAGGAAAACTCAGCCTTGCTGGATCAGCATCTGTKTATTTTGGGGTGGGATGGGCTTGCTCTGTCCACCCCAGCCTGCTTTCCCATCTCTGCGTTACCATCTGCAGCACTGGGGTTATTTGTCAACAAAATGCTGCAAGGCTCTGCTCACCCCCTTGCTCTCATCCCTTCCTTTACCATAAATACTTGTGTTTGAGTGAGGTGTGTTGAGCATCTTGCAGTGCCTGTGCTCGTGAGGGCCCCAGCATGTAAAGACAGTTGAGTTGTAGAACCACRCTGAAGAACGACATTTGCATCTGCACGTTTCTCTGCTGGTTTGTGCTCACTGGAATGCACTTAGTTTTGCAAAAAACATTGTCAGCTGCTCCTGTGGTCACCTGCTCTCAAAATAACTCCCATTAGAGCTGTGCTGCCATGCTGCACTGTACTGCACACAGGCTTCAGGTGAAAAAGTGGCCAAGTGAATCCCCCGCTCTGCCATGCTGCTAATTTTACGTCCGTCCTGTCGCATTTAAGAGGAGTTTGTGTTTCATTGCTCTTGCACAAGCTTAGGAAATGTCCCTCTCGGCACATCATAATTCATGTCTCCGTTGGCTGCTATTGCACAAGGTGACGGGGAGCCAAACTGAGAGGCTTCGTGCTCCAGGAGCCCCACATCGTATCGCACCCAGCCTCGCAGGCCATGCCACTTAGGAAGAAAACAAATCCCTTCCCACCCCGACACGAGCCCTACTGGCTTCAATTAGGCTTTGTACTCAGGGACTTCCCTATTAAGATCATAATGCAATTTATGTTGGCTTTTATTGCACATTGTAACACGGTGACGGGCCCCTTTCATGTGATGCCTCATGGCTTTTTTAACAAATCAAAACATAGCAGCCCCCCTTTTTATATTCCAATATAATGAACTCTTTCTGCAGCTCRCTCTGGTGGCTATTGCTTCTCCAAGAGATCCGATTCCTAATTTAACGAGTCCCCTTCCCATGCTACTGCAATTCATACTGGTTTTTATGGCCTATCTTCCCACCTCGCACATTGTAACTCTCCCAATACATTCTGGGGCTGCCAGGTCCCATGAAGGGCTAGAGTTGGTCTTGTTTAAGCCCATTCAGTGCGGTTGACATAAATCTGTGTTATTCCATAAACAGCTAGGTGAGGGAATACAGCATCTCACCGACATCACATGAAGCCCTCGAATGTTACTCGGCATGAAAAAATGCAGTTATTGCTGTAAGCTGGAAAATAAACAGCATCTGTTTCAAGGTGCTGAGGTCAGTGTATYGATTCAGGGCCTGATAGTGGTGAGCAATGAGTAGGAAAGTCTTCCATTGACTTAGGCAGGACTTGGATTGAATCCCCAGAAGAAAAGTGGCATAGGTTGTTCCAGCATGCGATGTTTCCYGTCCTAGGGTCAGGAGGAGGGTACCTTTCTCCTGAAATGAAACTGAGGGAAAGCACCTTGCTGGCTTTTGCAGCACAGGGAGGACATTGGGGATGGTAGCAACACACGCTCTCCCTTTGTCATTTAAAACTGCTGATCATTATGTATATGCTTGGATCACACTCAGTGTTTACATCTTTTCACCTTCGGTTTCTTTATTCGTTTCTTTGTATGTCACCTTTGGTTTCTTCATACACTTTCAGTACATGTTTCATCYGATTAATTTTATAAGCCTGGATGAGGTGAATTGCTCCTGCAAAAGGCCTGTTGCACTGACCTGGAAGTGGATCTGGAAGAGTCAGACAGAGAATCCCTCATTTGGTAGGATGAMTATTAATAAAACTATCCTGGTCAGGTCTTTTCAGTCTTTCTAAAGTGTTTGTCACTGGCACAACATCTCAGCTTTCCTCCTTTTCTTTCTTTGTTCTCTTACCGTCTCCTCTCCCCGACTTTTATTTTTCCCCAGCAGATCTTGCATCATGAAGTTGGTTTATAGGATATATGGCTGCTTCCCAGTAGGATCTTCCTGCTCCACTTTCCAGCCCAGAGCTCATGAAATGCAGGACAGGCCCCCCGAGCCTGTTCCACGCTCAGGGTTGAAATCCAGCTCTGGGCTCTTTCTGATTCTCACTAGGACTGTAAAGGAATAACCTTGGGCTGGAGTGATGTAAAACAGGTTCCTTCTTTTTCTAAGCCACTTATCGTTATTTCACTTCGTAAATCACCCCTTTCATTTATTTCATTACAGATTATAGATATGATGGCAATAATTTTATAACTGAGCAGCGTAATGTGACTTAATTCCCTGTAAAAAAGGAGCAAGTGTGGAACTTTGACTGTTTATAGGAAAACTTGCTCTAATACTCCTCATGCTTTGGTAAAAGGAAAAAAAATCAGAACTTTTTAACAGAAAATTGCTTTCAAAAATATGGCCCTTGTTCTTCTCCAGGTTTTCCCTTTTGCACTTTAAGTCCACTTCACTTCTGAAGTCTGGGTTTGTCAGCCAGATTATATTCCTTCAGAGTCAGGGTCAGCCTGGTGTTCCCATGAGATGCGTCATACTTCAGGGARAGGAAAGACCATGGTGCTTGATAGAAAATGCAGGTTGATAGAGGGTTCGTATGGTGGATATTCCTCAGCATTTTGGAGAAATATGCAAAAATGGTGATGCATCTTAAACAGGCCAGTTGGTCAGTCTGGGAGGTTATGATTTTAAAAGCCAGCAGTGCAGAATTTGATTTTCTTTCTTTCTTTCTTTCTTTTTTTTTTTTTTTTTTTTTTGAAGTCTCAATCTCACTAGTTACTTCACTTTACAAGTTGGAGAATTCTGCATTTTGTTGGGAAATCTAGATAATTTATTTACTAAACTCTTCTGGCTGCTTAGATACTGAGCTGGTTCGTATATTTAGTTCTGTTATGAAATTGTCTTGGCTGTGAGCAGATCCCTTAGGTACAATAAGAAAGAGTAAATATCAGCCAGTCTGTGAGCATGGATACTGCCTTGGAGAGTCTTCCATGGGTCCCTCCATAAAGCAGAGTTCCTGTTTCCAAGCAGCCTGGAAGCAGAGCAGCGTGGAGAGTCTGTAGCTATGGTGATGGAGGAGCCCAAARAGCTCAATCTGGCACAGGCCAACCACAGTATTCCTGCACCCAGTGATAAAAAGAGTGAGATAGTTTGTTGATATACCAGATCTCAGACCAAATGCATGCGCCAAGTCTTGCTTATGCTGGAGATTCCTGCTATATGTTTGTGTATTTGGATATATGCACACGGAGGTGAGGTCATGAGTGACGTCTCACCTAGGTTTGCTCCCCTCAAGTTGCTCGCTGCTSTCCTACCCTTGTGGCTGACTACACCAAGAAGAAAAATGGGGGTGTACAAATAGAATCACATCTCTAGAGCTGGTGGTAGCACATGAAGTCTATCCTGGAGCTATCGCAGTGCTCTTCACCTCTGGAAGGTGATGCCTGCAGCAAAGCACTGTAGAGCATGTCCTGGCTCCTGCTTGTCTGGCTCAGAGGAAGGAGAAACACAGATGTCTTGGACCACCTGCCACCTTTCTCAGGTGCCCCTGCCACCTTCTTCCACCTTGCTGGYGTGGTGGGGACCAACCTGACTGCTGTGGTAGAAGAAAGCATGGGCCTCCCCCACACCTTGACCTCCTCCTCCACCTACAGATACCGTGCAGTGGTGGAAAGCAGAAGCAGCTGATGGGARCGTGTTGCCTTCTAGGAGTTTTATCACCAAAATGCTGATTCGTTGGGCATTTAAAGGTCATGTAAGAATGGTGGAAATGCGATTTATTATGCGATATGGTTGACATCTTCCCTAGCTGTTAAGGTATGAGTAAAAAGAAAGGCAGCTTGATAAATTGGCCATCTGAAACACTTTGCTCTTCATTTATGTATAACTACATAGTAAATTCACATTATTTAGCGTGTTGGGATTTGCTAGAGTAGTGACCCTGGAAGCGATAAGCAATGATACCCAAGATCACGTTCAGGGTTGCTGCCTTAGAAGGGTCTTGTGCACTTACCCCAAGTAGTGAGTTTAATGCTTCAGCTGTGGTAGAGGGGTGATATTAAGAAAATCAGGTTAATTAAACTTCCAAAGCTTCTAATTAGATAAATGAAGAACATGTAAATGAAGCACACTGGCAATGTTTATTAGCAAATACCTCAGGCAGGTAAACTGGCAAAATTTGACAGAGAAGTTGGAGTGGGCACAGTGGAGTGAATAGATCTTCACATAAAACTTGAAAACCAATGTGGATGAGCAATGAAGTTAATTCTGAATAAAAAGAGAGCCCTAAAAGTGTCCAGAGAGTGGAACTATGGGGTTGTCAGGGGGAATTTTTAGAAAACGCTGTGATGCGAATGGAGGATTTAAACAAAAAGTGGAGAACAAGGAATTGAGGCTGTTAGTGCTAAAGAAGACATGGGGCAATTAATATGTGAAGGGAAGCAGAGGGGCTGCTCAGAAATTCCACAGAATAGATTATAAAATCATACATAGTAATAAACATTATATAATATACAATATTAATATAGTATCTATGATTTGCACATAATGACAGCAGTAATAACTACTGGCCTTCTTCCTGCATTGTCTGTTCTCTTGAAGAGAAGTCCGAATCAGCCACTGCGATAAATTTCTGTGATAAAACATCTACTTTAGTGTCTTTTTATAAAAAAGAGATTTTTTTTGTTGTTGTTAAAAAGAGAATAAATTGGAGAAAGGAATATTTACTTGTTGCACTTAGGAGATTTATATGAAGTTTGGATTTTTTATTCTTCCTTGCTATTGACGTGTGTTGCTGATTTTGGCAGTTTGCAAAATGCAGAAACAAAATAACACTAGAAAGCCCAGTATGTATGGTAAGGGATTGGCAGTGATTTCCCTCTGGAAGGGATTTGTTCTGACTGTTTATTTGTAGCAATAATCACTGAAATTATTGGTCCACTGTGATATTTCCACTCACAGGGCTTTGTGTATTTATTTTATGGGGATTTTTCTCATCCTTGAGTGTCTTTGCTTCTTATACTAGAAATCATCCTTGATAATGCATTCACTATGGCAGTGGATATACTGAATTAAAAATCCCCTTTGAAAAGCATGGGATATCTCATCTGCTCCAAGTAAGGCTTGGTGCTTTTAGTCTTCAATCCATCCTTGCTTTGTCCTAAGGACACACCGGAGTTTTCTTTCTGATGCCAGGCCAATTCCTGCGGTATCTTGAAGAAATAGGGCCTGTCAACATGGGCAGCAAGAGCTGGTACAGAGCCCTCGACATTAAATCTGTCTTGTGCTCTGAGGAAGGAAGCAAGCAAAGCAAGAAAAAAGGAAAAGGAGTAATTGACAGAGAAACTTGGGAAACTCCTGCCCTTAAGCCCAAGAACCAGTTATACGAATTGTGTGTCAGACGCTGGCACAAACCCAAGGAACTGCTGGGGAATTTATTCCAGTTTATCACCATGTTAGAAAGGTGTAAAAGAAGTAAAGCCACAGGATCTGCTCTCCTTCCTGTGTAGGTATGTGTAGCGATATTTGCCCAGGCATTGCTGTTCCTATTGCATTTGCTTTTGTTTCAAAGTGATTGCAGTCCTGCTTTATAATTCAAACAAGAGCAACTTATGATTTGTAGTTCCAGAAATCCCCTGTTTAATTTGAATATTTAACACCATAAACATAGCTTTGATTGCATACAGGTAGCCGACTAAGCTCAGACTTGCATTAGTGTCTGAAGTGGCCTGAATTTGTTGTGATGCTTTCTGCGGGTCTGTGTTGCTTTCCTAGATCCCTGCAGCACTGAGTTCTCTAATGTTTATAGCTTCAGGTCACTAGAGACAAGCGATACCATGTAAGATCTGTAGCTCCCTAGATTTGCAAGGTCAGGCCTGGTGATTTTCAGTAATTCAGGATCTTCTCACTTTTATTTAAATCAAATTAAAGGGGATAACCTTTCATTCTGTGGTATTTGTTTTCCTTTTATTTTGCATAAAGCCAAGGGATCATGTCTGAGGTGCCCACTGGTTCTTGCAGCATCCCAGAGCTTCCCACACAGCTCAGGTTTCTGGCTGTGTAGCAGGAAATTCTGAAATATGGTAAAAATTCTATTTCTAACATTTTGGTGTATRAATGAAAATCAGCATGCTTCCAGTTCAGGCAGCATGTTCACACGTGTGGGTTTTGTCTCACATTGAAAGATTTTTTGTTAATTTGGCTACAAACGAACTCCACCGGTAGTTTACTTTTTGTCTTCGTCTTTATGGTTGGGTTTGTCTGTCACGTGGAAAGACTAAATATATTAATGATGGTAGCAGAAGTAAAGACAGCTTTGAAACTGGATACAGCAGAGGTCACACAGGGTTTTATTTTAGGGTTAAGGCATTCTGGGTCCAGTGCAGTGAGGGTGGGTATTTCCCAGAGTGAGTGGGCAGTTGTTTGAAGAAAATCAGAGGTTTGACCACTTATTTGTGGAATTTGTGCCGARTCAGTAGTACATTTATTAGCCTGTATATTCCATTTTAGTGTACATTTTGATATATTTTTAAATTACAGTCCTCCCRAACAGCTGTGCTGCTTGTCTGTGTGTGTAATGGCTGCTCAGTAATGCAGCCTGGTGTAGCACAAGGTTAAAAGGTGTAATACAGGTAGTGTGATGATGGTGAAAGTCCAGCCCTCTTTGAGCATCGTGTCGCTTGGAGATTTCTGAGCTGTAGCCCTCAAAATGGAGACTTTGAACATCACTAGATGTTCAGGAAATCATGGGCAAAATTACTATATTCCTTTTCCCTGCAAGCTCAGAGACCTGTTTGTTTGCACAGACTGCCTCTTGCCGATGAAAGCAAATTACCGGATTTTAGGGAAAATACTGGTTTTGCTCCATCCTCCTCAGACGTGCCAGGGCACCATGGCAAGGCCTCTCCTCTCCCCACCCCAGTCCTTGGTCGTAGACATGTGGCTGCCCGTGGGATTTTCCCGGAATTCCCGCCTCGGACTATGCGGTTTCTTAACCAGTCTTGCAAAAATGTATTTTTATTGAATGTTATTCCAGCCATAAAACTTTTAAGCTGTTCAAATACTTGCCTTTGTACCGTAGACATCTGAGACTATTAGACATTAGCAAGTAAACGCACTTTTCTTTTTTTTCAGCAGTTTCAATCTGGGCAGTGGTTTTSTTTGGACTGATTCTCCTCAAGACTCGTAGGAGAGGAAACGTTCCTGTGATGTGATACTGTGCCTCTTCATTATCTGTCTCCTCCGACTGCAGATGTATATGTATTTTATTTTAGATTTAAAAGGAGGTTTATTTCATGGTAACTTGTTGAACTGGAAAAGTYACCTTAAGATCCAGAAGTTCTTAAATCCGCAAGGTCACCATTACAATTCAATTCCAGTTGCAAGCCTGCAATTCCCTGCAAAGCTATTCTTTAGTAAGACTCAACTGAAAGATTTCAGATCAAACTGACCATCCTCAGGGTTATTGATTATATTAATCAATGTAACACGCTGCTAGACTCCTTTCAAATCATGTTTCTTTTATGCATGTCACTGAGCTTGACTTTCTGTCAGTATTTCTTCCTTATTTGCCTCAATGTCTCAGCTGAAACTGGCTCCCTGTTGCACTGTGTCCTGCAGAGGAGAGCACCTCTCAGGTATTTAACTCACAGCAAAGCAGCTAAAGAGCTTCTCTGTTTTGCTGGATGGAGTGAGTAAAGTGAAATCTTGAGCTCTGTGTTCATTATTTGTAGGTTGGTTGTGTCTATGGACACTATGGACATGCTGGATTGGTGCAACACTGTGAAGGGCCACCCATAGGTAGCATCACAGGGACAGGTGACGGGCAGTCTTCATCCGTAGCTGTTGGGTGTTTCTGTAGACTTCACTGCAGTAACTCCACTGAATTTGGTCTCCAGTGACACGTAGACAACCAGCTGTGGCCACGTACATGGAGTATGTGTGTGCGTTCTGTGCCTGAGCACCTTAAAACATGTTACACGGATGAGATGCAGTGAGTGACAAAACCCAAGTATGTATTTCAGTTACGCTGAGTGCACAGAGCTTAAGASCCAGTATTCTTTTGAAAATATACTACAAATTAAGCGTACAGGCTCTTCAGTGGATTCTTGCAGCCTCTTCAAAACGAGGTACTCCCATCTTTTCTCTGCAGAAAAAAAAAAACAAACGGAGCTAGAACCAGGACTGGTATTTTCTATTCCCTGCCCTGTCTTTGAATCTTAGCGAGCCCTCCGAGGAGGGACAGCCACAGGGAGAAYGCCGGGGGAGGCCTGGCTGCTGCTGCTGCAGCAGCCCCTGCCTGCAGCCCTGCAGGGTCACAGCACTCCCCAGGGGCGGCTCTTGCTTTAGGCTCCTCCCGGGAAGGTCTTTGTTGTCACCTGCGAGGGAGCCCAGGTGTGGCGAGGGAGTTTGGAGGAGCTGTGGGTGTCGGGTGTGCAGCCTCCTGTGTCCCTGGAGCCTGGTAACTGSGGGGGGTGAAAGTGTGTACAGGACCAGGGCTGCCCTGTGGGTCTTTGTGTGGAGCACCTGGGCCTCCGTGCGCACGTTTTTGGGGGCCCTGTGGGTCTTTGTATGGACCCCTGGGGCCCCCCATCCCCACATGGCCAGGGGGGACCTACAGGAGGCCYCTGTAGGCCCTGTTATGTGGCCCCTGGAGGCCTCCGATGCACCCAGGTCTAGGGGGGCCCTCTGTGCACACAGGGCCGGGGGGCACTAAGGGCCTCATGGGGCTCCCCAGGACCTCCATGCACACAGGTCTTGGGGGGGTCCTTGGGGTCCTTGGTGCATACAGGGTCATGGGGGCAGCGCTAAAGGCCTTCAGGGAGCTCCCCGGGACCTCCATGGGCTGGGGGGGCCCTATGGGCTTTCCTGCAGCCTTCCAGGGCCCCCATGCGCACTGGACCTAGGGGCCCTATGGGCCTTTATTTGATCCCCTTTTGCCTGCGCCTCCTCAAGACTGAAGCATTTTGGCTTGCAGTATTGAGCATTAAAGTTAGAAAAATTCTGTTTAGATCCTCTCAGAGATACTAAGGGACAATAGCAGGATATTAAGGACAGCATGCATGTTATATATGGATTTATGTGGTATCTGGTTATTCAGAGGTGCAGTGGAGAGCAGACTAAAGCCTGGAGTACTGAAGTATCTGTAGTTAAAGAGGAGAAGAAAGCTAGAGAAGGATAAATCATTTGAAAAATATCTTCTGAAACAAATGCTTAGTCTAATTTGTATGATTTTAATTAAAATATGCAATTAAAAATGAGTATTTTGTGGCACTGAACCATTTAAAATCTTGCTTAAGATTTGCCCCTTGTTTTCTATGCTGAAGAGATGGGGAAACCCTGTGATTTTCAGACCACTGTTTTGGAGCATACATCCCCATTTTCATTAATTTGTTGATATTAATACAATACATTTTTAGGTTTTTTTTTTCATTTTAGGAATCGCCCTTTTTGCTGTCGACATGGTATATTTCTTACTTCTTTTCTGTGGGTTTAAAGTGTGTTTGCCTGTTGAGGGCTGACTTAAATGAAGCTTAGTTTTTAGAATGATAATTTTTTTTGCTGCCAGCTTCAGACATCTCTGGTAACAGCAGGTAACACACTGAAGCACCGGCCCTCAGGGAGGAGAGGAAGGTAACGTGGGGCAGCTAGAGACAAACTGAGCCTAGCATGGGAATGCCTGGGATTACGTTCGAGTTCTGGTGGTTAATTAGTCTTCTCTAATTTTACAGTAGTTTAATTCAATTTTTCACTTCTCCCTTTGACCTGGTGGTCACTTAAGTGGTTGTAGGTTCTCAACCACGGGCTGAGAACACGTGCCGTGTAAGGAAGGTGCCTGAGGAGCTTGCACGGTGGCTCRACGGGAACTGGAGATCTGCAAGCAGGTGACAACCTGCAATACTTGGGTCATTTAATACCCRGGTATCATCCCAGGCCAGCCCTTAGGGCTGGTTAAAGCCATAAATGACTCAAAGGGGATGACTTMAGGCCACGCATGTTATGTAAAGAGGAAAGTCTCTGCTTTATTGTTTCCTCTCCCACCTTAATGCAGTATGTGCCAGGCCCCATTAGGCCGATATACGAGTGGGTTGTAAGTGCTGGGACYGCTGTCCAAGGCCAAGGTCCCAGAGCCTGGGGCAGCACCAAGAGCAGCGCGTGCCACTCGGCTGTGCTTGCTGGGCTGGGCTTAGCTCCGGCACCGCTGAGTGAGATTCATTACGCCTGACACCCTTCCCTCAGCTCTAATCACTTTTCCCGTTCGACAACGGCTGTTTCCAGCAGCTGCTGCCTTATGTTTGGTTTGATGCGGTTCCAGGTTTTGTAAGTGATTAAAATGCTGCTAATAAAGATACCTCGACTAGARTTTATGCACTTGACTTGCCTTTTCCAGCTACAAATTACCTTCCTGGCCCTTTGTTTGCGAGTCTGCACAAGCGTGGCCGGCTTGCCTTGCATTCCTGGTAGTCCCTCGTCCCCATGAGCGAAGCTTCGGGCAGCCTTGGCCTGTCCTTCTGCAGAGCTCCAGGGAGGTGCAGGGTGTCTTGATCCCAGGTGAAATCCTGGGGTCCTGGTGTGTGTRTGTGATTCTGGGATTCTCTTACACGTGTTCCCTTGTACACGTCTTCGGTTTGCCCTGTTGCTGGCTTAGTTGTGGAGGTGGGAACCAGTCCCACATCCCTACAGGATGGGACCCGATCCCCTAACCGTGCGCACGGGCAGGACGTGGAGCTCATGGGGGCACCCGTCTTTAAAGTAATTAAAGTCCTGCCTTTCGCAGTCATGCCGGAGCTTTGCTGCAGGAAGCCTGGGAGCAGCAGAGGGTGCTCTTGGGCCGCGGCTCGTGTTGTGAGCGGGATTAGGGAAAGCAGACGCTGGAGGAGAGGCAGCCCCTGCGCAGTGGCAGCCGCYGCCTCGGCCTTCTGTACCGCCAGAACGGCCTTGGGCCAGTGCCAGCGGGGCAGCGTGATGGGGACCGGCACCTGCCCGCGCCAGCCCGTCACCTCGAGGAGGCTGCGCAGGAGGGTGGGAAGCACCCGGCCCTTCTTAACCAGCGGTGGGTTTTGTTGGGCTCTTCGGTTGCGCTTGTGCTGGTGGCATCGCTCTGCTGGCCGGCTTTGGAGGGCCCTGGTTGGGCTGCTGCTGCTGGGGAAAGACAAGGGAAAATCGATGAAAAGTTAAGAAATGAGATTCTTTGCGGATAGAGATCTAAAAGACGGTTTAACAGGCATGGTGTTGATTTAATGTTCATTGAAAATTCCCGTTGGAGGCTCCATGATGTGGCAAACAGGTAGAGAAAGCACAGGATTAGGATTGAATTTCTCCCTGAAATTATCAGCTCTCTCTGTAACATGTTACATCTCTTTCTGTGTTTCCTTTTTGTCTTCTGACTCTCGAGCTTGTCAAGCCTTGAGTTCTGCTGTGTGCGTAGCTGCAGTCTGGCTTAATGGGGACCCGACTGGAATTCTGTCACAAGCTGYTTATACAGTACTAATTGCACTGCTAATAATTGACTTCCCTGGGCTTTGGACGAGCCCCTGGACGCATACATTTGCATGTCATTACTGCCCCTGCCGGCATTCTGCGCAGTGCGCGTTGGCRCTTGGCAGCTCGCGGGGAGCTGGGCAGGAGCATCGGGAGCCCCGTTTGCAGTGGCTTTGTGCCTCGGTGTCACCCATGGTGCCACTTGCAAGAGGCGATTCCAGCTGAAGCTTTCACTGTGGGTGGGATGTGTGCGAGGAGGCTGTGCAGGTCAACAGGGAGGTGGTTTCCCCTTTCCCACAGAGGAGGTTTCATTCCTTGAAATCTTTGAATCGAGGCTAAAAATAGCTACTTGCTCAGGTATATGTCAGAGTTTCTGTAGAATTACTTGATCAGCTATTGGGGGTCTCTGATGTTCAAGAGGTGAGTTAATTTGAAAGTCCTTCCCTTTCAAACTGAGGACTCTATGGACCCGGCTAAGGGCTTAGATGATACAATGAATATTTTGTCCATGGGAGAATGGTGTTGGGTTGAGCACTTAGGCCTGCATTTCATCTCCCTCAAAGAAGTGCCTAAGCCTAAGTATCTACATAGTCTTGCAGTATTGCATTAGCTCCCTCCATTTAATCAGTGGAGAAAAAGTAGACATCTTGAAAGAGACTTCTGGTCTTAAAGRATGTAAATTCTTTGGGCTCAAGGTGCTGTTGGGTTTGAACACAGAGAGCCTAGCAGTAATTAATAGCACCTAATAGTGTCATAAAAAGGCTGGCGGTCTCCTGTGTTTGGCTTGAATACACGTATACAAACAGTGCTCTCCGATATCCATGTTGCTCCAAAGGGAAAACATCCTGGAAAAGAGCCTTTGATTGCAACATTATTAATGGAAATATGTGAGCCTCCCGTTCCCAGGACAGAACGAAAGCAGCAGAGGCAGGGAGATGTTAGGGGCAAGAGGCAAACAGATGTTGGAGAAGAAAGGAAGATGAAGACAGAAATATTTGAATATTTGCAATTTTTCTTTGCTTCAGTTGCACCTAGAAGCTACATCAAAGTCAGAGGGATGGTCTGGGAGTAAATAAAAGAGATACTTAGCCCCTAACAGGAGGGAATAATGAAAGACAGTTCCTGGGAAGCCCCTGGGAAGGTTTCGGTTGCRGAGATAGGAGTGTGAAAACAGACACACAAACACCCAGAAAAGAGCAGTAAGAAGCAGGTAGCTGGTGGCAAGATGCAAAGTAAAAGAGAGCTTAAAATACACCAAATGCATCATGATAAGGAGCATTTTATTCYCTTTTAGCATTAAAGATCTCAGTTTTTACAAATTTCTGTTTCTCCTTCAGTTGAAGACACAAGATCACTTGTCTGCAGAGTCTGTGCTGGGAACGTGGAGCAAAACCTGTGTTGCAGCTGTCTCCGAGCTCTCCGGGGGCCTTTTCTGCAGGGTTACTCTAAGCAGGACTTAATGTGCCCCCAGAAGGTAAAAATATGTGCCTGGAACCTCTTGTATTTTCAATATAAGGATACCCTTGCTGAAAATTAGTGTGCATTTGTAGCCATTGCTAATTAATAGAAAGGTGCCTGAGCACGGAAAACGCCCATGTTTGGGAGTCTCCTGTTAAATGCCCRGATTATCTGTCCCTCTTAGATGAGTGAAAAAACACTGGAGTTGCTTGGTCTGCCCAAAACCCCCTAAAAACCTCACTTTTCAATTCAGCATCATTCTGAAGCCCTGCCTGCTCTGTAGCCAAGAGAGGGTATATTAAGTCTGCGTTTTATTAGCTGATAATTTATGGTCCTTATCATGTGACGATTACTTTGCAATAATGTTTTGCAACTTCCATCTCGGGTGTGTTCTCTGACAGACCTCGGTGTCCTGTCAAATGCAATGAATTTAATCTTATGGCCTTTTGGTGTGCTAGAATTGTATTGCCATCCTTGTTGCATGCATCAGAGAACCGTAAATTAAGTAACTTGCCCATAGCCCACAAGATTTACTGCAAGGCCCGTTAAGGAATGTGCATATAACCTAAAGCAAAATTTGCTGGCCTGTTGCAAGATCATTGCTGGAGTGCAGCTGATGATGTGGATTAGCAATTTCCAGGCTGGTTTGAAGCCCAACAATGGTGATGGCTGCTAAGGTGACCAACATGCAATATTCTAGCACAGTGCAGTTAGGCAGGTTTTCTGTGCCAGACTTGAAACATTTTGGTCCAGGGAACGAGAACTAGATTGGAAGACAGCAGCAACTGAGAAATACAGGGCAATTCTGAGCGCTTCCTCCTCTACCCTTTTGCATCTTCGGGTTGTAAATCCACAGTCTTGCTGCTCGGGGATTTTGCTCTTCTTCTGTGTGTCTTTAGGACTTCGTGGGGTACCTTCTCATGTTTGAACTAGGCAAGAAATTTATTTCCTCACCCGTAATATTTGTTCTTGAAGCATATTTTGTTCCTCAGATCAATGAAAATATTTTATTGACAATTATGAACTTACAGTTTATTTACTGGTTAGAGCAAGAATTTGCCTGGACTCGTGTGCTTTAAAAGTTGGGAAAGTGCTTAAATGATATAAAGCTTTTTAAAGGCCAGGAACTTTTCCTAGCTAGGCTTTTACAGACAGAAGCTTTGGTTACAGCATTTTGGTTAGAGAAAAAGAAAAATCTCACCAACACTAATGAGTGGGACAGCCACTACCCTGGACTGTGCAGGGTTGGTACTGCTGCGTTTTGCATGGGAGAGCCGAAACACTCAGGTTGCCATTGCTATAAACCAGGTCTGCAGCGGTCTGGGGACAACAAAACCAATTGTCCCCAAATGAGCCCTGGGGACGCGCTGCCTTACGTGGCTTTTGTTATCACAGTCTCAACAAGAACCTGTCCTCACTGATGAAGCTGCACAGCTTGCGTGTGCCGATAGCAATTTTCCTGCTCCAGTGCTGTGATAGGAGACCACAGGCAGTGTTTTGTGGTGTAGCCCGCACGCAGCATGCTGGTAAGTGGGTCATCTCCTACAGTGCTTTAAAATTTTCCTCTGTGCCTTGCAGGAAACTCCTTGAGTATCACAGAGTCACCGAGATAGAAAGTCACGTTGCAGAGCGGCTGCAGAARGGCTTGCAAATGTCCCCGCTTCTAAGCACGACTTTGCGGCGGCGTTCGCCGTGTCCATGGGCTGCCCTTGGAGGCCGCGTTTGTCATCTGCGCCTGGCTGCGGGAGAGCCCGCGGAGCGCCGGGGGAGCCCTCCATCTGCTCYGTCCTGCGGGAGACGGGAGCGCATCCTGCCCTTGGCGTGACCTCCGAGCGCCTCGGCGTGCGATGTGCGGGAGCTGCTCTTGGGGGCACTCCAGGCAAGGCTATGGCTACCTGTCCTGCATGGCCTGCGGTGGCACCTGAGAGTGCCCCGGCGCCTGCACGCGCTAGCGCGAGGGCCACGTTGGGGTGTTCCCAGCAGGTTTGCTGGCCACTCAGTTTGGGTCTGGCAAGGTTTTCGGAGCTGGCACGGGCGCTCCAACAGTGTGTGCCACTGTGGGCATCAYCTGGAGAAGCAAGGAGAGAGTTAGACCTGTCTTCCTCTGGAGGAGGTAGAGACACTGTGGAAATGCTGGGAGAGCGTCCTGAGAAGACAGAGATGTACAAGCAGGTACAAGAGTAGAAACAAGGGAAAAAATACAAGGTCCTCTGCTGAGGATGACCGCGATGCCTTGGGTTAGGGCCAAAGTCCTTCCGTTTAGCGCAGATGAGGAAGCAGAGGGCAGYGAGGCAGCCCCTGCCAGGGAGCCCATTGTGATGTGGAGTCATGGGCTGGGTGCGGAGTAGGGACGTGCATCTCACCATGGGCCTGGAGGAAACCACAGCCACCTGCAACCCCCAGTGCCCTCATAATCCCACTCATTCTGGAGAGCTGTGGGGCAGTACCGCATGAGGGCCCAGCACCAGCACCTTCTGTGTCCCCTGTTCATCAGCCAGCTCTGCAGTGCTGGTTAGTGACAATGAAATGCATTGACCAGCCTGTCAGATACTGTCTGCCTTGCAGCACCCAAACCTTGCAGGTTGCTCTTCCCAACACAAGGCCGTGAGCTGGAGGAGCTGGTGCTTGATCCCTCTGTAGGAGTGTCCTGGTGTCCCCCCAGAGTGGCAAGGGAAAACCGATGGATCCGTTGSGGGGAATGGCCCATTTTGGGATATGTGAGGGCAGGCAGAGCCTCTCCCTCTACAGGGAGCAGGGTTGTAGGGATGTGTGTGACAGGAAACAACCTTGTGGACATGGTGGTTTGCATGCAGTTTGGGCAATTTTGTGTGTTCAGATACAACAAAGGCCTGTGGGAACCAAGGAGGCAGCTCCAATACATCTGTCCTGCCCCAAGAGTCCTGAGCTGAGGCTCGCTCTAGCAGCCCCCCTGACAAAACACATCTGATTGCTGAGCACGACTTCCCCTCACCAGCAATCTGGGCTATAGTTCATTGGTCATCGTGGAAACGTGTGACTGGGGGGCGCCGAACAATGCAAAATTTGTTCTTACAGTGTAAGTCAATTCCCTCGAACAAAACCTTAGCTACTAGTGCCACAATATATAAGCCTGTAGCTAGTGGAAATCATATGTTGTTATGAGACTATGATAGATTTATGCCACTGGAACAATGGAAGCCTGTTGTTCCGATGAGATGATATATATGCGCCACGGTTTGGGATTGTGCATTTAAATAGCAAATGTTTCGAGGCTCTGATATTTGCAATAGGAGCCTCGCACTGTGCTCTCTAGATTTGCACCCTCGATAGCCTGATATGATTGCGCCTCTACATCATCCCCCGCTGTCTGTCAGTGCCTCCTATGGAACGGGGAGCTGGTAACTCATACAGCATAGGAAGGTAACAGAGTAGGAAGCATCAYGTAGGGGGCTGGGGACTGATGCTGATTGACTGGAATGCGGCAGGAGGCTGTGTGTGCTCGAGCGAGGGGCACGTTTGGAAAAGGCCTTTGACTGCGTCTGTGAACTGTGACAGGTTCTTGTATCTCAGCTTTTGTATGTAGAGGTGGCACCTTCCAAAGCTTTATTTTATATACTTTTAATGTTGCATCCCTTGTGTTCTGTGTATCCTACAGTGCATTGTAACACTGGGCCCTGAACAACGTGATAACGAAGAGCCTGAAGTCTTTTTCCCAWATCCCCCTCAAGCTGCTGTCCCACAAAGGTAGATCAGAAGGAAAGGACCTTGTGAAAGCGCTGGATCTCACTTGTCAGCTGATACTTGATGGTCAAGAAAATGACRCTTGCATGGCTGGGATGAGCTCTGGATAAACAGGTCCTAGAGCCTAATGGGAAGACCTTGCCCTGGTCCCATATCTGCAAGTGGCCACGGTCAGATTTATCCCAGGCTTTCCATAGAAGCCTGGAAGTGAAGCTGCTAGTAGTCAGTGGAGTTTATAGAGCAAGCAATGCTTTTAGGATATCCATGAATGACCGTCCTGGAGGATCCCTGGACTGGGATTTGTGCATCCCAATGAAGACGTGTGTGMGGAGGTTGTGCCCCTTCCATTGCAGGCAGGCACGGATGCCGTGGCGGGTACACGTCCGCACCTCTGCCTGGCACGGGAGGCATCGGACAGGAAAGAGAGCAGGGGAGGAAAAGGAGACCTYGCCTGCACATTTCGGGTAGGGATCATCTTTGCACTGGGGGTGACTGAGATGGTGGCAAAAAATCTGCACTTCWAGATCCTCCTTGTAATTCTTGAAAGGATTCTTGTAAACTTGCAATTCTAGATCCTCCTTGCACAGCAAAGAAAAGCGTTTCAAAACGACGACAAAGCACTGTATTTTTTTTAAATCACTGCCAGGCACATTGCAATATTTGGTAACCCCATTTTAGCTCAGGAACAAATCCCCATGTTCTGAAATGTATTTGTTTTCTAAAGACTTACCAATTTTTTTTATGTTTAATTTACTTTGCGCCTTGCTGTCTGAAATTCAAAACTTCCAAGCTCTGTTGCTGAGCTGCGAGTAGGGAAGCAGCTTGCTTTTTTTTTTTTTCTGTTCTGGGTCTGCAGTAGAATAACTTTCATAATTGACTTTCCATTTGGGATTTTCTCCGCTTAGTGTTTGATTATTTGAATTTGTTCATCTCGGTGCTTACACTGCTTATATGTTGCCTGAACTGAATCTAAAAAAAAATCACAGTATGCGATCCAAACATTTATATACCTAAAAGCAGTTTCTTAAGTTTTAAGAGAATCATGTCACCCTTTTTTTACCTCGGTTTTCCTACCTGTAAAAGTAGTAATCTGCCCATTAATGACCTTGGTAGCTTGTCCCCAGGCTTAACAAAGTGATGGCCATAAAGCACTGCAGGACCTTTGCAGAGCTGCCACTAGGCTGTGTTTTTCGATGGAAGTCCTGGAGAGACTTGATAATCTCCAAAACCAAGAAGAAATTCTTGGCAAGGTCTTTGCCTATGGCAGCCCAGGGCAGAGCTGTTTTCCTTCTCCTGATCAGCCTTAATGAGAGGGTAGATCACCGCAGATAGTTTAGAAGCTGATCTATTGCCATGAGGTCATGCTCCAGCTGGGACATATTTTACGGAGGATTGCGCGTGTCACCTCCTTCGTGTTTCCAGGGTTCCTGTAATTATGCATGAGGTTAGTAGTAAGGAGCACGTTCAGGCAGCAGCGAGCTCGGTTTGGGCTATTGAGGCAGCCGCTCTGTGGTGCATTTGCTGCCACGCTGCCGGGGGGTCTGGCACGAGGCAGAGCAGGGCCGTGGCTCTAGCAGCATTTCTCTGCACCATRTCGCAGTTTATTCAGCATCTCTCGTTTTCCTGGTGTGTAATGCTCCTTGCAAAGCTGCTCKGTTACCATAGGGGTTTAGGGATGCATACTTTGCAAGTAGTTAAGCAAGACCTGTCACTGTTACAACTGCCATGGGGGCTTCTGAGATACTATAGGGTAGGTCCTTGAGAGGCTCCTGAGCAAGACTCAGGTGGTCTGGAAAGCAGCATCGTTGAGAGGTTTTGCAGGAGATCAGTGTATTTTAAACATCCTTTTTTGAAAAGTCACTTGCCACTTTGGGTGACACTTTCAGTTGCCTTGATTAAAAAAGCCACCCTTTTGGCAGAACTCAAGTATGTAGAGTGACTGGAGGCCCTATGTTCATGGGTTAGTAGTAGCTAGACCCATAGCTTGGGCCAGGGCTGGGGATGATTATGGGTCATGTTGGCTCCCAGAAGGACCCATAGAAAGTGGGCAGAGAGGTTTCTGCAAATGAAGCAGCTCTGAGGAGTCCCTGGACTGCAGGCTTCCATTGTCCTCCCTTGACGAGGGAGGACATTGCTCCAAATCATCGTGTTTCCTGCCAGGGTGAGCAACGTAGCCACTGGCCTGGAGGACACACATGGATGGCTCCTGGTGCCATTCCAGGGCAGAACAAGTTCTTCTGGAAAGGTGGTACCTGGCCCTTGAATTTCTACTCAGGAATTTCCCAAAGCAGTTCTGCAATGCTCTGGTTTCATGGTCCAGTGCTGCTCTTCCGATACTTCTTTTGGAGCACTATGAACGYGCCAGCTTGGTCCTTTCTTGTTCTAATGTGAGATGGGAATGAGCATCCTGGATCTGGATCAGAAGCATGGAGCTGGGATGATGGTTCAGATCTGTGTCTACTTCCCACTGAGCACACAGAGCAGACAGTCACATGTGTGATGAGTTGTAACTTCATCAGGTAAATAAGTCCTGTATCTAATGAGCTCAGGTACAATGCGAGCGGGACAACAGCCAGCGTGGATCCCTATTTCAATGCGTGACACTGTCTGATTTCATTTCATTTATTACCTTGTGTAGCTCCTACAGCAACAAGGTTCTGGGTGGCCACAGAACAGTCATTCCAACAACATACACTGCATCGCTTGTAACGGCCTCAGAGCCTCGTCCTGGCCAGTCGCTGGTCCTCAACGCCCGTGCTGTTCGACTTAGGCAGGGCTCTGCCCTCTCCAGCTTTCTTGCATTATCCGTAGCCTCCCTCCCAAACTGAGTGATCCCGCCAGCACAGCGGTTCCCTTAGAAGCTTCTGACCTGAGGTGGTTTGAGGCGCTCACYGGTTTCCCCTCCTCTTCTTCCTGTAGAAGAATCCAAGGGGCTGTCGGGAATCATCCTTCATGTGTTATAACTTACAATTTTTGCTGCTCRGTGCTGAGGCCTTTTTGCAAAACCCAGTGCCTTAAAGTGAATTCCGCAGTGCAGCGCTCTGCAGAGCCTCAGTAAATGAGCTGTCCCCTCTTTCTCTCTGCCTGATACCCTATGCCGCCCAAACTCCTTGGGACAGTTGTTCTGAGGAACTGAACAATTGCTGGAGCTCGTGTATGGCTTCCCCTGCCAAAGCCTGGCGGGCTGAGGTGGCCTCCACATGGCCGAGATGGCCTCTGCGTGGCCAAGGTGGCCTCAGCAGCTGCCAGAAGGAAGCTCATGTGGCCCCTTGTGTGTCCATCACGTGGCCAAAGGGGAGTCTGGGCAGTCAGGACAAATTCCCTCCATCTCTTACCGGGAGCTTGCAGTGCATTTCATGGGCCCCAGTAAAGCCACATGGCTCCACTTTCATGGATATCTGCTGGCAACRAAGTCCAGAGYYCCTAGTATCATCTTGATATTTTCGCGATCACAGAACCACAGAATGGTTGAGGTTGGAAGCGACCTCTAGAGATGMTCTAGTCCAACCCCCCTGCTCCAGCAGGGACACCTATAAAGTGTGGCACAGGGTGGCATCCAGGCAGGTTTTGAAGACTTCCACTCTTTACCCTCGTCCTACTCCCGTTCAGATAGCTCCCGTCTATCTAGGAGTGCGTTGTCGATATTAAACTCTATAATAAACCTCGCAGGTAGCTGAATATYGGAACCATTTTACCAACTGGGAAATGAGACTGGGAAATGGAGTAGGGTCAATTGCTTGAAAATGTTGTTGACTTCCATCATTGTAGGGCTGCAGGTTCTACCCGCAGATTCTTCTACTTCAGAAAATGACTTCTTAATCCTTTTATTTTGTATGTTTACATTTTTGGAGGACAAATCCATACAACCTAAAATTGAGAACTTCTAGCCGTATCATCACTGCCAGCTCAGTGATTTCTGTTTTAAAATCATTTGTTGTTACAGCCTGTTAAGTCACAGTTAAACTGAGAAAATCTCTCCTGTTATAGGACCTAAACACTGATGTTTTAGGATGGCTGTAGGTGCCGGTGGCTGTTCCTTGTCAAGCAGTTCTCCGAGGAAGCGTGAGAGCTCTGGCATTGGATGTTGCAAAAGGGACTTCAGGAATTGTAGCTAAAAGGCCCTGTCTTGTTCTCGTTAGTGGCTTATGTAGGATTTAGAGATATCAAGATTAAATCACCTGGCCTGGCCACCATGATACCATGATCATCACTCATGTGGCCAAGCAAACTCCGGTTGGAGCATGGAGTCCTTGTGCCTGGAGTACTTGTAGGACTGCAGCATACATTTTTCAACAACATATAGTCCTGCAAAGATCTTASGAACACCCTTACTCAACTCCAGAGCATGCAGGTAATTTCTAGTCCCTTTTTGGCTTGGTTAGTGATTTAATCTAGTGATTGCTGTAAAATTGCCCTTTTAAYGGCTAATGGAACACCTTATCTGTGCCCTGGGATATCAGAGGCAGTGGTTATCCATAACTCCTGTTTGCTTATGGGAGACTTGACCATTTCAATCTCTTGGTGCTTATTGGGCTGTGCTGTGTTTCTCTTCTTGCCATCATTCCATGGACTCCTTGTCTATGGAAAAATGAGGCAGCTTAGCCTTTCTCTAGAAAAAAACCCAGAAATTGGGAAATTAAGGTTATCCCTGGGAATTATTCTGTATGTGGAGGCAGCCAAGTCTTGGAATTTCTACCACCAGAATTAAATTGTAAAAGACATCTCCGCAACACGTTGTGCACAACAGCAGAATATGAAAACGGGGGTTTTCGGAGTGGAAAGAGAGAAACGAATCTCAGCGTGAGGAAAGGAGCTGGGTGTCGGGGATGGGGTGTAGGGAGGCTGCGCGTCGCCCCGGCTCGCCGCCGTGCCGGGAGCTCCCGGAGCGCCCCGGAACGCGCCGGGCCGCGGCAGCAAGTTGCTCGCGCTCTCGGGGAGCACAAGTCAAGTCATTCTTGTCATCAGACATTCCAGTCACCTGCTGGGATACCTGGGGGAAAAATTAGGGGAGCAAAAACACATATTGTTTCTCTTGTGAGAAGTGCCAAGTGCGGTGGAGATGAATTGGCCATCTGTTCCACTCGCAGCAACATTCTGGCAAGCCGTAAAGCTCGTTTTTATACGTTGCCACTTTCCATCAGTGCTAACAAAAGTCAGAGGGAATTGTTTGGCTTTTTCCTAGAACATTCTTCCTTTTGACAACATGCAA